>NW_004949226.1:213195-245354 GCF_000317375.1 Microtus ochrogaster | reverse complement strand
CTGACAGGTGCCCACCGTCACTGCCCCCCCTCACACAGACCGCTGACAAGTGCCCACTGTCACTGTGCCCTCTTACAGGAAGGAACATGAAGACTCCTCAGCATGAAGGTCCCTAGCCAGGGATACCACAGTTCAGTCCTCTGGCAGTGAAACTCAGGCAAATGACTTGGGGTGACACAACCCCAGAACTAACTTGAATAAGTAAATGATTGTTTTTACTTACTTCTATAATAGATGTTGACTCTTTAAGACAGTACTAGCTACTTGTTTAGATGTATGATCCCATGATACAATAAGCCAGAAAATAGATTCTATACCCTTTTATGAATAATATACAAACAAAAAATGCTGGTTACAGAAGTATATATCTTTATTATGTAGTGGTAGCTACCTTTACAATAGACATATTTCCAACCATTTTCTGTCAAGCCTCTCCATTCACCCTGTAGTTCAGTGACATCCTTCTGTAAAAGAGAAGCAGTCTTGCAATAAATAGAAGTTTTAGCATTGTACATCACCTAAAACAATTAGCTTTCAGTAGCTCTGAGGGCCTTATATAACAAAATTGAAATGAAAAAAAATATTAAAAGAATTTATTATCAACTCATTCCAATCATAAGAAGGAAAGAAAACACACAATTTCCAAGTCTATTAACCATAAAGGAAACAAAAGCATTTTTATTCAAGATAGGAGGGATGACACAGAATCCAATAAAGTAGATTTATGATGAGACACATTAAATGGCAGCATTTGAACTGTCAAACTGAAACCAGCACATTTTACTATTTCACTTTATGGAAAGGAAAGTATTTAAGAACAATAAATCCAGGCTGTATACATTCCAAGTCTGTGCTGGTGGCTGACTGGAGTGAAGGCTCATATAAACTGCACCTTTGTTTGGGCTCAGTAGAGAAATTTTCTAAGTCATATGCTAATCTACAGAGGCAACCACACTACTGCCCACCAGACACCAGAGTGCCTGGAATTAAAACAAGCAGGCAATACAAACTGTTGACAGAGCAGCTAGCATCTCTCACATGTTGCTATTGGCTCTGAAGCCATAAGGCCACATGGGATAACAGTTGGACAACGTCTTATCTACCACACCTTATTTAGCTATCAGACAAACTGGAAATTCCAAACTAGGCTTTTAGCCCAGAAAGATTAAAAAATAATTTCTAAATCCACAGCATCAAATCCAAAATATTTCAAAGTTGATTATTAAAAAAACTAAATACCCATTAATTGATAAATAAATAAGTATACTGTGGTTTGTCTATGCTACGGGAGAATTTTCCTCAATAAAAACAAACTGTTGATGCATACAATAACATTAATGGGTGCTAAACTCGGTGAAAAGTCAAACACAAGAGACAGTATATGGAATATTTCCATTTATATGAATCCAAAAAAGACAAACTATTGTAAGATGAGTCATTAAGCTGAAAGGCATGAGATAATATTCTAGGTCTTTTATTTGATTGTGAGGCTAACTATAAGACTATATAACTACAAGTTTTCATGAGCTCGTAAATATAATTAGTAAATCTTATTGCATTAAAGTTTTGTTTGAGTAATCTCAGGAGAAACTTCACAAATATAATTAAATATAATAAAATGATGCCTTTAAACCCAGCCACTTGGGATGTAGAAATAGGAGGATCAACAGGAACTCAAGATAAGTCAAGGCTGTATAGTAAGACCATGTCTCAAAAAACAAAAATAGGTAGATGATAGATAGATGATAGATAGATAGATGATAGATAGATAGATAGATAGATAGATAGATAGATAGATAGATGATAGATAGATGATCTCTATCATCTACGAAATACATACATTAATAATATATAAAATTAATTGTATTTAGAAAATCATACCAAATTAAAATACTACTATTATTATACTTTAGTAGAGAACATTTGGGAGCTGGAGAGAAGGATGGCTCCGCAGTTAGGAACACTTAACATTCGTGCAGAAGAGCTGGGCTCATTTCCTCCTACTCATATTTGACCTGTAACAATCTGCAATTCTAGTTCAAGGCATGTATCACCCTCTTCTGGCCTAGATGGGCACTGCATACACATGGTATACATAAATACACATGGACAAACACTTATACACATAATAGCAAGAAAGAGAAAGATGGCATGTTCAGTAGAATGAGAAAAGTAAAGATAGTAAAGATGTTGGAGGCCTCTGGAGAAGATGTGACACAAGATATAAAATACTCAAGCTCAACAACTACTGAAACATAAAAATTACACTTCTGTAATGTGACAGCAAACACTTTGAAAATTCTGCTCCTGCGTCCCTCAAACCACCCAGAAGGAGCTTATATAATGGTGACAGCTTCACTAAGTAGCTTACAGGGAAGTTTTGAGTTCAACTCTGTGCTTTAACCATTTTATGCAAACACAGTATAATTTAATTTCATTGTAAGATAAAAATATTTTGAAAATCAAATCATAACACATAAGCATGTATAATATAATCAGAGCATCTAAGAATATTTATATATTGTTCAACAATTTTTCCTGGAGAGGGTGTGTCCATGTTTGTTTGTTTTTTTTTAATCCACTTTGTTCTATTCAATCTTTTACTCTCACTGCCAAAAATCTCAGCTCTACCTTGGAAAAAAAATTTCTGAATAACACTAAATCTTAAAAAATAGTATACTTTCACACCAAGAAAATTACAAGAAAGAAAAATGTAGCCAAGATGCTATTTCCATAGAATATTCCAGATCACTAACCCATGATTCTACAGACTGTTTCAAGAAACCTGCACCAAATTTGGCAAAACACAAAAGGTTTTTCTTTTCTTTCTCTGCTTTCTTAAAAATCAGCATCAATCGTGTTATCAACATAATCTTTTAAATCACTCCACACTAAGGTAGTCACAAATGCCACTTCCCTGTGCTCTCTGCTCTGATTTCCTTTGATCCTGCCTCCCACTCAGGCAGGTTATTCCAGTCCAGTAGGCCAGGAAGCTTTTCATATGCGGACTTGATTGATAGTACCTATGGGGTTTCTTCTCTTTCCTAAAGGCTAATGAATACTGAATATTCATGAACAGCAAGCCATGGGAAGACTCACCCAGACCTTCATATCAACCCAGAACACTTTCCTGATATTATTCTTTCTAAACATGGAGATACACTCTATTATACACAGTGATTATTTAACAGTTAGCGTTGTGCATTTCTCAGTTTCTCCCATCTAGTAAAATATAATTAAAATATGAACAGTTACTAGTATTAAGTGGTCTATAATCTCTAATTTTAGATCTCTACTTCTACACAACATGTACTTACGAGAAACAATCCATTTTGTCAACAAGTAACAGCAGAGACTCCAGTCAGCATTTTCCAAAAACATTCTCCTTGAATGTTTTATGTGTATTTAGTAGTCTTTAGTATTAAGACAAGTGTAATTACCAATGCGTTGCATTTTCATGATATTGTAGAGTTTCAGATGTAGTGTTCATGTGAGCATCAGGCTACCGGTAAATAGAAGAGCCATATCTGTATCTGCATTTAACAAGTAAATGAGATTCACAGTTGTGAAAGCTAGTAATCACTTTATTAATGTTTTAATTGAGCTATAGATTTTTCTTCAGTCCCTTCCCTTCTCCTTTTCCTTTTACCCTGTCCATGATCCCTAAACTCCCAGTTTACTCAAGAGGTCTTGTCTTTCTCTCTTCCTATGTAGATTAGATCCATGTATGTCTCTCTTAGGGTCTTCCTTGTTGTCTAGGTTTTCTTGGACTGTTAATTATAGGCTGGTCAATGAAGTACTACACAGCAGGAAAAAACGACATCTTGAAATTTGCAGGCAAATGGATCACTTTTCTTCGGTCCATTACTTCTGGAGTCAAAGCAGTCTCATTAAGACTTGAGAAAGCCTTTTAGTTCCTCCAGGAAGTATTACCTGGAGCTCCATTTTGCATAAGATACCTTTTCTGTGGACCTCTGGAGTCCTCTGTACTATTCTTCCCACTCTTTCATGGTGATAAATTTTATTTTATGGACTGTTTCCTTGTTTGAATCCCCACTAGACTATTAGTCACATGAAGACAAGGGCTCAAGTTTAATTACTTTATATCCGTGTGATTCATTCAAAGATTTCCTAACGATATGCATAAACTATAATTTCGTTTACTAAATGAACAAATATATGGGTGATTTTCCAACAACAGTTGTTAATGAGTGTATTAGTCAGTTTCCTCGAGGCTGTGACAAATACCTGACCAAAGCAACTTAAGTTCACGTTCACAAGTGCAATCTACTGTGGCAGGGAAATCATGGCGAAGCGTGAAACAGCTTGTCCCATTGCCTCCTCAGGCAGAAAGCAGCTCATCTTTTCTTTCTTATTCAATATGGGGAACCCACTTCACACAATGGAGCCACTGATAATGCAGGGAAGGGGGCGTTCTTACTAATTTTAAACTGTTTCACAAACATAGCCAGAGATTATCTCCCAAAGGATTCTTGATCCTGACAAGTTGACAATGAAGTTTAATTCCCACAAAAATGAGCAAGAAGCAACGAAAGTGGCCTCTTGCCAAATTTTAGGGTCTTTCACCTGGCATTAAAGAGAAAGATCAGATGGAGATAACAGACCATTAAATGGTTTCATGGCAGACCTCAGAGAGACATGTTGCTGTGATATCAAACAGTAGCAATGGGTCAGATCAATACAACCTACCCCTATCACTCTGATTACTTCTGGTTCCAGGAAACCCATTTAGTCTTCATGTGGCAGCCTCACTTGTCAGCAGCTATGTGTCTACCAGAGAGACTCCACTGTGTTCTCGGTGACACTTCACTCATTAAAAAGATGTCGTCTAAGAACTCAGGGCATTACCTTCAGGGATTCACTTCCTGTTGACTATTTCTCCCCAACTTTGTGAAGGGCGTGACTAATCTTTAGTGTCTTGACTATGAATACATCTAAAAGTTTTGCTCCATCGGATACTTCTTTCTTACCTAACTAAACAATGTAAAAATGGGCTGAAAATGCAGATTTTACCACTGCTGGGGAAGAGTCTTCACAAACAACTCTTCAGACTGATCATTTCCAATGTCTGTTTTCAGTGTGGAAATCATCCAAAATGAGGGCAACAGATTCAGTGGCAAGCAGAAGCTGTTGTTTCGTTTTCTTTTCATGGAACACTTAGGCTCTCTTCTGCCCAAACATCAACCAAAATGCAGTGTGATATATGGTGAGGGAAGTAGCGGAGAGAAGAGACTGGGCGAGAACAAGGAGGAAGTGGGACTCCATTCACACCACTGAGCTTGGACTTTATTGATTAGGCAATATATAATTACAAGAAATGTTCATGCAGGAAAATGACAGGAGATTAATTTGACTTTTAGTAAGTTAGAAACTTCAATAAAAGAAGGAAGCATGCCAATAATTGATTTTCAGAGTGATTTGATTCTGGAATAAAACTCAATCTTAAAGAAAATATTTTCTTTTATAAAAACTTAAAAGTATTTTTTTGGATTTTGTTCCTTCTTTTTACTTTTATTTTTGTTACTGTGGAATAAAAGACTTGATGCAAATGGAGTATGAAGAAACCGCCAAGTCTACTCCCTAACCTGCACTGCTAATTGCTTTGTTACGAGAGGAGACAGAACTTTAAGAGTGTGTCTGTCTTTGTCACTTAGATCTATTGTTTTACATTTTCCCTATATTTTCTGATCTTTTTCAAGTTCTCATATTACCTTGACTAATATTAAACTTGCTGACCTCAAAAAAAATATATTTAGAGATGCTTAAGGTACTCCTGAATTTCTTTCTCTAGTTAATAAAAAATAAACAAACAAAAGAAAAATCCACTTTTTAAAATTTAAGTCATTTAGTAAAATCAGGCTTAGTGGGGAGACTGAAGGGGAACCCTCAAAAGTTCTACCCCAGAACTCCAAGAAACACAGGAGATAAATTCCCACATCCCTTACCAATCTTCATTTCATTTTGCCTCCTGGAGTTTGTCCTTTAAAATGATTTCTTAGTCTTTAAAGAAATATTCTTTTTTAATATGTTGATGTTCAAATTTCTATACTGTTATGTAAAGACCCAAGAAACTACCTCTCTTTCCGTGTTTCGGGAGGGAGGAATTACAGGACTGTGGAACAGTTTTCCATGGCAGAGACCATCGTGATGAATATTTCCTGGAATACAAGAACAGCTCTCTCTTGGAGGGCGTCCAGACTCAGGGCAAGCAGGTGTCTGACTCCTATAGGTTATCTTTCTTTTCTTAGTTGTGCACTGTCTATACAGAAGTCTAGAATGTTGCCAGAGAGAAAGCAGACATAGAGCTGGATATGTGTAGGAAAATTTATCTAAGTTTTCAAACTCTCAGAAAAAAATGGGGAGGGGAAATTAACCTTTGCCAGAAACAAACACCTTCACCAGTTGTTTAGTCAAAGTGGTGAACTCTGAAATCATATACACATAACAACAAAACAGGCTCAGTATGTTGAGAGAGAGAGACAGAGACAGAGAGAGAGAGAGAGAGAGAGAGAGAGAGAGAGAGAGAGAGAGAGAGAAATAATTTGAGAGAAAGTGAGGGGCATGGGAGGAGTTGAAGGGAGGAAATGAAAGAGGGGACATTGTATAATTATATTTTAATTAAAATATATTTTTAAATGATAAAAGTGACAGTGGTAATTTAATTAATTTTCTTCAAAACTGTGCCATTTACTTTGAGAAATCTTACAAGGCCGGGAACCAGAACCAAAAAAACTACATTTGGAATCTGGGGCTACTCACACTGGGCATACAGTAAAACAAAAGGAAATGGTAATAGGATCAATGCTATCAGTTGTAGGCAGAAGGCTCAGGCTGCTTAACCACTATCATTCCAGATAGGCGTGACAACATACGCAGAAGGTGCACTTTCAGCTTTATATTCTGACTAAATGAAATCAGTTCAGATAGGTTTGAATTTCAGTTAGTTCGTGGTTGGATGTGATTTCTCCCAAAGACTGCTGTTTGTATTTATTTGTAATTTTAATCACCAGCAAATAGATAAAGTATTTACTATATGTTCTTAAATCGTATTTATTCAAATTATTTATTTATTTAAATTTATTCCTGAAATTATTAACAATAATCTCAAATATACTAAGCTGAATCCTAACTGGAGGAGAATTGCTATCATAGCTGAGAAATGTTGATTTGGCACACTCTTTCCTTCAGCACCAACAATGCCTGTCGAAAACAATTTGTTCAATGGAATTATTGAGTGGGTATATGACTTGACTGGTTCACTGTGCATATAAGCCAGTCGTCCCATAAGCCCCTCTAAGTTCTTCAGGACTTAAAGGCTTTGGCACATTCATTTTCTTAGAACAAATTTAAACTCTGGAGTCAGGAAAAACAATATTAACAAAACTGCAATTTGCCAATTTGTGATTTTTGAACAAGTTCTCTGAATGAATGCTAGCATTTTCATATTTAAGATGGAGAAATACAGTTTGCATCATGAATAAAAAAATTAAATAAAAAAACAACAGGAAGTATCCCACCACCAATAACCCACAGTCCAGCCTCAACACCGTGTCTAACTCCATTCAGCTCTCCACATCAAGCATCTCTACCTGACTTTTGTCTCCTGCATCTGGCATTTTCCACTGGATCTGTGAATCAGGTCAATAACTATACAGCAAAGTGCCCATTTACAATTTCAAAGCAACATTAATGCACTTTAGATTAAGAATTGCTTTAGACAGATGCAATCTGCAAGGTTCTTGTTGCACTCTTGGAAAGATGAGAATGAATAGGTTTATTAACATTAATAATGACAAACCAGTGTTGTCTTACAATGCCCTATCTTCTGCTTACCAAACAAACATAAAATATTTCCTCAATTTTTGCAAGGCAATATAAATTATACTGAAAAGAAAACAGAATGCTGATCTGTTAGCACGTCTAGTCACTCATAAGACAGGAAAATCTCAAGAAGCCAAAGTACAGATGTAATTCCTGTAGCTCACCAGAGAGAAGACCATTAATATAACAAGATAAAAATGAATTTCTTTTATCTCTAATAAATGGAACAGTCACTGGACAGTTTGGTCCAGAGTAATCAGTCACGGAGTAATGCCCTGAAAATGGCTTTGCTTTTATTGCCTTAACAGGTTCTTTTGACAGTTTGAATCTACCAGATAATTATGTAACTCATCACATCTTTTTGGCTGTATGAACATGGCCATAAATGTACCCAAAATAAATGTGAAGGGTTTTTAGGACTCACTAGAGAAAATGAAATATGTAAATAACTAGCATTTGGGATATAAAGTTCTTTCATATGACAGAATAATAGGAAAGCTGTTTTTATTTTTAATAATTCATGAGTGTTAAATGCAATGCAATTTCTTACAGAGAATTATCATTGTAAACATAACTTTATAATTCTCACACTCCCCCTTTGCATCTTGTTTATACTTAACATCATTAAGAAGTACCCATTTCAACGTTGTTGGCCACTAAGAAGCCTGTGACCTAAGCAAACTTAAAATTCACTCCAAGAACAGAATGGCTCTGCTCTAAGTCATTTGGCAAAGGCCAACATTTTAATGACCTTAAGCAAGCAGGGCAGGCAGTCACATTGCCTGGAACTCCAGAGCTTTTATACAGTTTATTCTTGTTGAAATAAGCTAAAGCAAAGCTTTGGCAGCAATCTAAACACAGGGGCAAAGGGTTTCAAGTGGCTCTTTTGCTGCATGTAGCTCTTTATGGCTGGTTATAAAGGAGGGTGTTTACAAAAAGCTTTACCTGGGATGAAGTTAGATCTTTTTCTCTGGATAAAGCACAAAGGAAGGCGTTCTCAGCTGGCATTTGTCTCCTCTAATCTGTCCTTAAAAGAACATGAAGTATAAATGAATGTTTGGTGGGGGTAGAGAAGAACCTCTTGTGCAAAGCTAATGGTCCATCTGTCTTTTCCTTTGGGGATTGTTCTCAGAGATACATGTGATATCAAGGACACAGATGGTCTATATCTCTTCCTTCCTTCCTTCCTTAAAAGACAGTCTCTATTAGCTAGTTATCTCTTCACTGTAACAAAATACCTGAGAGAAATAACTTAAGAGAAGGATTTATGCTGAGTCTCAAATGAAGAGGAGGTACAGTCTAAAGACCTGGCAATAGCAGTGAAGTGGTTGTTCCTTGTGGTTGCAATCAAGGTCTACAGAGACGAACATCAGTTGTCACTTTGTGATTGCAATCAGGGTACATAGAGATGAATATTGTTTTTTGCTTTGTATTTGCAATCAAGTTGCACAGAAAGATGATTATTTGTGGGGTGCTCTGCTTGCTTGATTTCTTTTTTCTTTCCAATTTATTAGGTCTATATTCCCAGCCCATGTGACAGGTACCCACATTCAAAGTGAGTATTCCCTCTCCAGTTAAACTTCCCTAGAGAAATTCCCAAAAGAAAGCAAAACAAACAAACAAAAAACTAATTGCCATGACTTTCATTTCTAGTCATATATTTCATGTTTTATTAGTATACTCCATATATTTCCACTGATACATGATAAATACTATATAGTATAATATACAATATATAACATATATAAAACATATAATATATAATAACATGGTTTAAAGTCGCCTTTACTTACTGGCAGCATGCCAAAGCTGTTCCCATCATTGCCTACGTAATACTCTTCAGTGCTTTCCAATTCCACAGCAAATGAATCTGTTGTCTAACACACTGGACAAAGCCTTCCACAATCAGCCCACTCCTAGATCTCACTTCTCACATTTTCCCACTCCTACTCCGTAGTTAAGCAATATTTAATTGCTAACAGTGATCAGAAGGCACAGTGTAGTTCCACTATTGTTATTTCTGCGTACATACAGTCCTATCCCCAACCCTTGGACTCTGCTGTGCCTGCTGTGATTTTCCTCTTCTGCTTCTCCAGGTCTGACGTTCAACACCAATTTTGCAGTCTCTGCTTAACCCCCGATAAGTAAGGCCACTGCAATGTGACATTCTTTCATCGAAATTTATTGCATTTCCTTGTGAATATGTGTCAGCTCCCAATGGCTACAAAAGTCCTTGGAAGCAAAGTCTGGTTTCCTGCTCTGTTCAAATCAGTATCCTTAGTGCCAATCACATATTCCAGTAAGTATTTCCTGCCTTTATGTTGTAATGAATAAAAGATAAATATTATAAACAGATAGCAAGTAGAACCCTGGGAGGTAAGATAGGTAAAGAGATGCTGAAACAAGTAAGTTGGAGCCCTATCATAAAAGACGGATAATGTCCTACTTAAACATGTAGGCAGTCTTGACAAGCCTGGGACCCTCTTACAAAGCAAGTAGAGTCTGTGAAGGAGGAGGGGGCAGATTTGAGACTGCTGCCCAGAAGGAACTCAGAGAAGCTTTCAGAGTGAAGTTCATGAAAGATTTTCTAGCTGTGCTCTTTATATTTTCTTTAAAGACTCCAAGTTATGAAGTGAAAACATGGCTCAAATACAAAAATTCACCGTTAAAATTGACCATGTTTTTCTGAAGACAAAATTGATTTGTAAGCAAGCAAAAATGTCTCTCTGTGAGGTAGGTGTATTGTCTCCATCTCCCATGAGGTTCCATATATATTTTCCCAACCATTTCTAATCTCTTTTCAATGTATATTCTATATCCTGGACACAAGACTCCACAAAGTCCAGGAATCCTGGCATATGATTTTCTCAGTGCCTGAAGTACTCTTGTGCCTGTTAAACACCTCCCCATCTTAGACTCAGTTTAACTTAAAGATCTCTCAACTTTGGCTTGTCTGAATTTTTGCCACGTTCTTTACAATGAATGCCTACTTTTCCTGTTCTCATTGAAATATGTGTACAGCTATATACAAAATTCCTTATGTCTGCTATGAATCATTGGGGTTGTTCCATGCTACTATAAGTTGCTTTAGCCAAGAGTATCCCATGAACCTTACTTAAAAGTGTTGTCTCCCTATCAGCATACTTCAATTACTGTTAGAAATGCAGATACTCAGGTCCCACCCCAGTCCTTAGACTCAATGTAATCATATAATCTAGTTTATCTTATCACAATAAATCTTAAAGTCTGACACTGGAACACCTACTAGATTACTACTAGAGATGTTCAAAACAGGTTTGAGAGGTGAACAAACAGAAAGGGCTAGAAAATCACAAGACACAGTTAACGTACCACTATCAGTATGCCAGTGTGGCTTAGAAACTTATATTAGAGTATCCAGTAGGTAACCTGGACAGTACATTAAATTTATGGACCATCAAACACCACTAAGAATCATAAAATGGTGAAAGACGCTGATGCGTACTTGAAGTTTTTGGCATAAAATATCATAAAGCATTCTGAAAATTGAAAATCTTTTGAAGAAATCACTACAACTTGACAGACTCTGAACTAGAACTGTTTGACTGCATTCAAGTATTTGTTTTTATTCCCACATAGTTTCTTCTCTCCCTATTTCCTGAATAAATTTATATATGGACCTTAGCTAACTCGGACTGTCAGCTGGTAAAACTATCTTTGGAGAAAATTGTGAAAGCATCCTCCAGTTAAGGAAAAGCAACTGCAGGACAAGGACTCCCTGAAGTTACGCTCTCTGAGCTGTCATCCCAGCAAAACTTGGTGCAATGTCAGGATGGCAGAAGCAGAAGGATGGAGGCCAACTGCACTCTCCCTTCTCGAGGAGAAATCCAATGGAAGGACCCTGAGTCTTTGTGTCACTGCAGCCAAAAGTGGCGTACTGGATTCCAAAATGGTGTCTCAGCCCTTGGAGAACTGCAGAAGCACAAAGGGGGGGCAACTGAGGACATACATACCAGAGGACAAGACACAAGCAAGCAGAGGGGCCTGACCCCAAGATAAGGAGAGAAATGATGGGTTTGTTTGCTGTCTGTGAAAGCTTTAATTCCCACATTTCCATTACTTAATGTGTCATTACTTTTGCTTTGCAGCAGTTGGCAAACCAAAAGCATTCCACCATTTATTTTCAAATTTGTGCTCAACACACAATGCACCAGATCTTAATGCTGCCTCAAAGGAAACTTCCCAAGAGAATCAAATCTGAAACTTTACTATAAATTTCCCTAGAGAAGTTGATCCTAAAATCCTTACACATCAATATTTGCTCCTGGTTAAGGCTTAAGTTCAGAGGCTAGGATGACAAAGAATGACAAAAGCCAGCTACGTACTTCAGCCAAAAATTGTCAACACTGAATTGTAACATTCTTCAGTGCCTGTTAAATAAAGGTCAGGCTCTCAAGCCCGGCATGCAGGTTCCTTCACAACATGGCCCCAGTCTAAATTCCAAGTCTTATCCCACCAGGTAAATAAACCACCTTTTGTGCATGTCCTTCAATTTGCTGCTTTATCTCTCTTTCATTTAAACTCTCTTTCTTCTTATACCTATGAGCTTGAAACCATCCAGTAGTTATGAGCAGCACAAATGACACTTCCACTGAGCCTGCTAAGATTTCAGGAGCTGACAATATGCTCTTAAAATAATTGATAGAGATGATAAGATTTCATATATATTATATATTATATATATAATTTGTACATATATACTATGCATATATAATTACACACATATATAAATAATTCCTAGACTAAAAAGTCTTAGTCATAGAAATATTACTCTTATTCCTGTTTTCATGCTTTGTATAGTTGTTTTGTGAATAGTAAGTACTGATAAAATATTTCACCATTCATCATTATTGAGAATAAGACATATTCTCTGTGTCTTGTTCTCCTTTATTATGGTATCTTTGTCTTCTATTCCCAAATTACTTCTACACCCAGATAACTATCTAATAGCTAGAAACCAATGTTATAGTTGTCATCTGTCTTTTACTCCATGCAATTCTTGTACTACAATAAAATTATTCCACAATACAATGACATTCTTTGGGCCATGTCAACACCGGAGCCTTTGTAAGCATTCAGTTGATATTTGAAAACAAAAGTGAGTAGTGAATGGATCAATTAGTCACCCTCTCAAAACACTGATAGGCTGGGCAGTGGTGGTGCACACCTTTAATCCCAGCCCTCGGGAGGCACAGGTAGGTGGATCTCTGAGTTTGAGGCCAGCCTGTTCTACAGAAGCTAGTTCCAGGACAGGTTCTAAAGCTACAGAGAAACCTCATCTCAAAACAACAACAACAACAAAAAAAAAAACCCCAAAAACAAAAAACAAAAAAAAACACTGATGAATATTATTTTAGTATATTAACATAAAATTAACAAATCCACTCTGATTTTATTACCATCTCTGTCTTCTGATACTTTTTAAGATGCCATTATCTTTTGATGGTACCAAGTCAGCTTATAGAGTAGACAAAGTGATGCATAGACATGTCTTTGTTTCCTTAAAAATAAGGTCACATAGGCATAAGTATGTGTTTGATTATTGGGAACCCCAAGTACCTAATTGTCACAATGTTCAGCACATTGTGACAATTCCTGTCACAATGCTTGGAAATAGTATTAAGATGCCAATATTTTGTAGGTAATTTTAAAAATTATTTCAGGGTATACAAAATGTCTCTGTGATATAAAGTACTCACCTAGCAAGTGTGAGACATGGAACCGGATCCTCAAAACCAGGCAGTGAGGGAAGGATGAAGAACAGGAAGAGTAGGAAGAAGAACAGAGAAAAAAGAAGACAAACAGGGAGAAGGAAGCTATTTTCATAAGTATCCAAAATTACTAAAGACAAAATATAAACAAAAAATAAGATATAAACTGATAAATACATCTTGTCAATAAAATGTTTCTTTTACCTTTGACTCAATTATTCTTTGTACATGGGTTATAACATCTAAGCTTTTTGTTACTGATGTCAAAAGTATCTTACTAATTGCACTGATTATCTGGGCTTTGTAATACAGAGACCTGAGAATTCATGTAAATCCCTACTTGCACCCTGAAGTGAAATACCCTTTCTGAGAGCCAGTTCCCAAGATTCTTAGACTCTAGCAGCATGCCCTTTATGTACTTTTCATGAGCCTTATTTTAAGAAGGAGGTATATCTTCTAGAGTTATTAGAATACATAATAAAATGTGAGTTTATCGTGTTTTGCTCAAATGGTATACATGTCAGGCTTTTCTCTAACTATAGACTTCTAGATACTTGGGGAGATGGGTTTTCTATTGATTGTTGACTTGTGATAATTACATTCGCATAGCTTTGAGTCTGTTGCTCTTTCTTTAGGTCCTCGCTTGGCCTTGCTATTTTTCCATAGCTTCAATCAACATACATGAGGAAGCAACTTAAATATGGAAATATGTAATTTTGTTTACATTTTTAGAGGGTTTGGTCTCTGTCTGCTTGGTCTTATGCCCTCAGGAGAAAGAACATTGTAGAAGAAAGAAACTGTTCACCTAATGCCAGACAGGAATCATAGAAAAGTGAAGGGACTGGAGTACTTGGTAAAAAGTTCAAAGGCATAAAACTTCATGGACCTACTACCTCTAGCCTGGCCCCATTTCCTATACAGTACTACCAGTTTGGGGAAACCAAGAGACAAAACAAGGGTCTAAAGGCTTAGTATACTAGATTTGCTGGCCAGTATTGACCAAACACATCAACTATGAATAACTATCAGTGTTGAATTCTGAAAGTCAGATTGAATTAGAGAAACAATTGAGAAGACAAGATCCAGACAGCAGACCTAGAAACCACTGTGAAAATGGTGACAGGCATCTGAGCTCTAAAACTGTCAGTATGTCTAGAGAAGAAAACTGACGACAGAATAAAGAGTTGTGTGGAAGATTTCCTCCAGTTTCTATCATAATTTCTCACTCAAGAGGAAGAAGAAAGGAAGATAGAAGAGAAACTAAATATTCAGAATTTCACTTTTTATTCTCCTAGTTTCTTCATGATGTGGGTGATATATTCCTATTTTCAGTAAGAAAGGTGCCGTGGTCCCTCTAAAACTCACATGCTGAAACTTAATTTCATAAAATAGTATTAAAAAGTGAGATCTTCTGAAGTGATTAAGAATTAATCCATGGGAAAGAAGGGAAGGGGTGAGGAGAACTTGGAAGGAATGGAATAGTTGAGACGGAGGAAGGGACGAGATGAGAGCAAAAAAAGAGATATTTTGATTGAGGAAGCCATTGTGAGGCTATCAAGAAACCTGGCTCTAGAGAATTTTCCAGAAATTCACAAGGATGACCCCAGCTAAGACCCTAAGCTATAGAGGAGAGGGGCCCGAACTGGCCTTGCCCTGTAGTCAGACTGAAGAATATCTTAAATATCACCAAAGAACCTCCATCCAGCAATGTATGGAAACAGAGGCAGAGACCCACATTGGAGCACTAGACTGAGCTCCCAAAGTACAGTTGAAAAGTGGGAGGAGTGAGAATATGAACAAAGAGGTCAAGACCGTGATGGGTTCACCCACTGAAACAGTTTACCTGAGCTAATAGGAGCTCATCAACACCAGCCGGACTGGGAAGAAACAAGCATAGGTCCAAACTAGTCCCTCTGAATGTGGTTGACAGTTGCATGGCTGGGAGAGACTGAGACGCCACTGGCAGTGGCACCAGGATTTATCCCTACTGTTTGTACTGTTGTTTTGGGGAACCTATTATCTTTGGATGGATACCTTGCTCAGCCTAGATATAGTATGGAGGGCCTTGGACTTTCCCCAAAACAATGTGCCTTACCCTCTCTGAGGAGTGGTTGGAAGGCTGGAGTGTGGGGGTAAGTTGAGGAAATGGGAGAAGGAGAAAAAGTCGGAACTTGGATTGTATATGTATAATAAAAAAGATAGTTTGTTTTCTTTTTAAAAAATTAAAAAAAAAGAATTAATCCATGACCTATGGAACCACCAAGAAGCCATGTAAGGAAGCCACAAGAAGTTGTCATCTGTGAAATACAGGTGGTCCTCAACAGACACTGAATCTTCTGATGTCTTGATCTCAGATTTCTCAGCCTCTAGAAATAGAGAAAATAATTCAGTGTAAGATGTTAGCCAGTCTCAGGTATTTTGTTTTAGGGAACCAAAATTGAGTTTGTCAGGTAAGACAGAGTTGTTGGAAGTTACTTCTGTTATATATAAATTATTTCACTGAAATAACTTGTAAATTATCAGAAACCTATAGTGGTATTTTATTTGTATTTTAATAAATGAAGCTTGCCTGAAGATATAAAACAGCCCCACTGGTCAGCCTTACATACCAGGTACTAGTAACACACATTTTTAATCCCAGTGGCCACACTAGTTGCCATAGAAACCGGGCAGTGCATGCCTTAAATCATGGTGATGTGTGCCTTTAATCCCAGCCCTAGAGAGGGTTATAAAATATGAGGAGATGGCTATTAGACACAGTCTCTCTCTGAGATTCCTGGAGGCAGGACTGCCATTTTCAGACTAAGGTCAGGGTAAGAGCCAGTGGCTGGCTGCTTTGCTTTTCTGGTCTTCAGGTTGAACCCCAATTTCAGTCTTTGAGCTTTTATTAATGTGCTTCAGACACCATGTAGCTTGGTGTAGTCACTAAAATAAACACTTTCTCAGACACCACGTTATACATCTCAGTGAGTTTCTACAAATTACAACCATTCTGAGACCATGGAACTAGGCTTTGGATTTCACACTTCCAGTCCAATTGGAATATAAATTCCAATTATATTTCAATACACTCATCCACCACAAAGATAAGTAAAAGTTCGATAACGGAATTAAAACTAGAGAAACAATTACTTCCACATCCTCTTTCATGGCTCATGTGTCCTTTACCTGCTTAAACACTTTTCACCAATTCAGCTGCCATTTCCACCCCCAGTGGCTGACATACTTTAAATGGCATACATGTTACTAGGTAATACAATCATATTTTGGATCTTCCATAAACATGGGTAGGAGAATTACAAATATTTAAAAGTCAAAAGAAGTAAAAAATCTATCTCTTCCTGTTTCATAACAAAAGAATAAACAACAAATCCAATAACCCTCAAAACAGAGTTTTCTGGGAAGAAATAGTATATTAACTATTGAACTATATCAAGCATGGTTTTCTCTGTACTTTGTCAGACACCATTGTTGTTGTAACTATCAATGTTCTCCTAGTATTTGATGTTGGAAAACAAAAGGCAGACATGGGTTTTCTTTTTTTTCTACAGATAACCAAATCAGGAAACTGAATATAAGCTCTAGCCCAACAAGCGCACCCAAAGCCTGCATTTTGTTTTGTGCACTGAGGCAGGCGTGGACCCTGAGCAGGCGTTTTCCTGTCTTCCAATGACCTTACTGTGAAAGGTTTCTGCATCCCTAACATCTTGCTCTGTGGGGAGATGGAGAAGAACATTTGGCTACAGGCACTTGGCAAAATATTATGCCACCAAATAGCTATGTCAACACAGGCAGTTCTTGGCTCTCTGAACCTGGACTTCCCTGTTTTTCTGAGAAGATGTTAAGATCAAATTGATGTGGTGACAGGAAACTGTCCCCAGGGGTGGTGGCCCTGTAAGTGGCTCTAAATGGTCCGTCCTTAGCTCTTTCCACTGTTATCTGTGGATCTTCCATGTAGCACAAACATAAGGCACATCACTAAGAAGATTCAGGCTTCATCACAGGCCATGTATAGCTCACTGCCCGGAATTTTCAGTTTGTGTTTTCCACACTGCTGTTTCTGGAAGCTAGGTCTGTTTTCTCTAGCTGTCCCTGGAGAATTACTTATCGTCAGAGATTTTTAAGCGAGAGAGCCCTTTTTTTTCCTTCAAAGAAGTCTTTCTGAACTTTTGGCCTTTCTCTAAAGAATCTTTCCTTTTTCTTGAGAGAAGAGTTTTAGTCCTCTGGTAGCCATTTTCTCTTAGCTCCTTGTATTTCTGGTATTGTGCCTTGACAAAGGTACCCATCTTTGAAGAGGTAAACACAGCCATCCTGGTTCGGACAAATGTGCATACCCGCAAATAGAACCTTGCAGAACTGGGGATTTTCTTTTTAGTCATTTGAGTAAATGTGTCCAATTTTCTTCCGTGAAAACACCATCATGTTTGGGGGGTGAGACCAAGTTACATAAAGTTTATCACCGGGAACATGATGTTGCAGTTTATATTATATTCTGGTCCATCTTCTGTCCACCTCTTCGTGTTCTTTATTCCCCATGAGGCAAGCCACATCCCTTTATCACACAACTGCCTCAGCATGCCTGGGCCCAGAAACCTAGAAAACTGAATTAAAATAAATCATTCTTTCTTTGAGTCGATTTTCTTGGGTATTTGTCATCCAGCAAGAACAAAACTTAACGAACATGGGTAGGCAGGAGAGGCTTCTTAGAAATCTACTTTGATGAGCAAAATAAATTGTTGCTTTGGATAAAAAAGAGTAACTTTGGCAAGAAAATTAGTCCATTTAGCATTGTTAGAAGATGTGACTAGCATGTCTCCTGTTTTTTCTCTTAAACAGATATGAATTTCTACTGTGACATGTGTTCATTAGCCTAGCTTTGGAATATGCCTTCTTTTTCTCTGCCTGTAACTTATTTCCTCCTCCTTCAGGCAAAAAGTCTGGCTGTATTTTGCTGATTCAGCAAACCCTGGTTTGAGGCTCCTTAGCTGACCATATGGAGATGATGAAGGATCAGAGGATGGAGATAAGCTCCCGCAGAGCAGACACTGCCTAGAGAGAGCTGTCAATGGGACAGCTAAGGGCTTCTGGAAGGAAGCCACAGCCAAATTTCTTGAAAGCAGGGTTAGCGTTTACTATCTCTATTACTCAAGTCCCAGTCATTCTTGTGGTCAACTGATACTCCAGGGATAGTTGGCTCACTGGGCAATCCAGATTTCCTCTGCCAGTCAGTTCCCCTACCCCAGGTTCTCACAGATTTTCTCCTGCTCCAGATAAATTGTGTCCAACTGAGAAAAGTCATCTTATACCCTGGAGGTTATAACTTTGCATTCAGATCACTCCCATTAATTCCATTGACTCTACGTGGAAATGTGAAAAGGCTCACTCTTTCATATTCCCACACTGTCTACTAATTCTTCAGTTCTTGTAGATGATTTTCATCACTTCTCACCCCAAGCCTCAGCTACCATGAATACCAACACACGCAGTTTCTCCCAGCCAGGCCAAGGCTCTGCTTTGCTGGCTTCCATCATCACTCCAGGATTACTAGTATCTAGGGTAGTCCCCAGCCCCTATCATTTGCTTAATGAATAGCTGCCTAGCCAAGGAATGAAGTAATGAGTAAACTGCTGATGGAGTCTACATATATATGCCACATTTGCCCTAAAGGCACAGCATTTGCTATCCCCAAACAAGTCATTGGGCAATAATTCATGAGGGATATTTATGTGCTAGTCACCAACAGCATATGAGGACAGAGCAGTGTGTCTGAAGGAAACAGTATACAGTAATATGTAGAACACAAGGGTTCATTCAATAAATCAGTACAATGGGAAGAATCTCTAAAATGTTTATATAATTTTTCTTGTCATTAACAAATAAAATAAAGTATCCTGTTCAAATAAACACATAGAGTTCCTTCCTATATTACGGAACAAAACCCACAATTCTTGTTCTTTTTTCTCAGTCCCTAATTCCTTGGACCATCATAATGTAGTCTTTCCCACAATGCACTTGGAGAACAAATAAGAACAAAGATTGGAGTTTTCATTGCATTTCTGTTTGCTGTGATGAAATACCATGACTGACTGATAGAAGGGGTTCATTTGGGTCTGTGATTGAGAGGGAGAGAGTCAGTGGTGGTGGGAGCATGGCGGCAAGCAGCAGGCGTGAGGACTGGAGCAGAACCTGAGTGTTCACATTTCTACAACCATGAAGTAGAGAAAGAACCAGGAATCCTAGATTCTTTAAACTCTCAAAGCCCACCTTCCGGGACATACCGCCTCCATCAAAGCCAAACCTTCTGAAGTTATAAAAATAATGTCACTAAAGGGGATGAGTATTCAAATGTCAAAAATAATTGGAACATCCCCTTCAACCCACCATAATCAGTCTTACAGAATGTCACTTTCCCTAGAGTTTTAAAAGTTGCTTACAATACACTTCCTGTTTACTTAGGTAATATTATATCCTTCTGGAGTCTTTGATGGAGTTGAAGAATAGATAGATAGTTATAGTTTTCCTTTGTTATGATAAAAGATAAAATAGATATAAATATTGTAAGTGTAATCTTGCTTGATAACTGTTTTGTTATATGTAATTTTACTATGTTAAAGTAAAAGCCTTTCTTTTTTGTTTAAACAGAAAACGGGAAATGGTGTAGGAGGTCCTTCTGTATTTGTGTTGCTTTCATTGGTTAAATAAAGAAACTACCTTGGCCTTTTGATAGGGCAGAAACTTAGGTAGCCAGGAAAGACAGAACTGGATACTGGGAAGAAGAGCAAAGTCAGGCAGACGCCATGGTTTTCTTACCCGAGATGGATGCTGATTAGACTCATGCCGGTAGGCCAAGTCAAGTGGCGATACAGATTATTAGAAATGGGTTAAATCAAGATGTGAGAGTGAGCCAATAAGAAGCTAGAGACAATGGGCCAGGCAGTAATTTAATTAATATAATTTTTGTGTGACTATTTAGGGGGTTAAGTTAGCCAGGCAGTGGGATGCAGCCCGTTCCTCTTACAGCACCTTATAGTGTGTCTTTTAGTATTTCTATAACTATACCCTTTTAGGTAACTTCTCAATCCTGCTACTGAAATCCTCAGTTCCCATGTGGCTGACAACGATGATCATCACTGGGGTCTCCAATCACCTTCTAAGTAATTTACCAGCTCAAGTGGAACTCCACACCACTGAGACATGAAATTCAAAACATCCCATTTCTCATTTATCAATATTGATGCCTTTTATACTAAAATATTCACTAAAATAAAAACTAATAACCAAAAAAACACAGGTATTGCTCCAAATATTGCTTTGACTAAATCCTTTGTACAGATATAAGTTGACACACAGAACTCCATCATCACTTCAGCCTTCCACAGATACAAGCTTCTGACAAGCTTTCTTCAAATTCAGATTTTACTTGTGCAACATGAACAAAATTTTATGTTTTAGCTTTGATTCAAAGATTATCATATTTTTTTGCTTCCAATGTCTCAAAGTAGTTGTGCTTTATGGATTTGGACCACCCAAACTTTTAAGTAAATGTTTGGTTTCTATTCTCATACAAAGCCCTTTGTCTATACAGTTCCTGGGATCTCCCAGTTTCCTTTGGTTTTATACTTTATTCATCTCCTAATCTCTCTTCAACACCCCAGAGTCAAAGCTTTTGCAATTAATATGGGTTCTTGACTTTGACTGGTTTTTAATTCAAGCATGAGTTATTTTGTCTCACATTAACAATGAGACTACACAGAAAAAAAAAAAAACAATCGTAAAGCATCACTCCCTTTCATAAAGCATCACAAAACAATCAGGACAAGTGAAAAGGAAAAGCAATTGTCCCAGACTTTCAACTAAATTACATAACTAGTAAGTCTGACATACTCTAACTAAACAGCTCTTTGTATCCTTCGAATCCTTGACTACAATCACCAAAGTGTAAATAAATCAGTAAGTGGAGACTTAGGGCCTCAATAGATGGCTCAGTGGTTGAGAGTACTTGCTACTCTTGCAAAGGACCTGTGTTTGGTTTCCAGCACGCACATTAGGCAAGTCACAATCACCTGCAGTTCTGGTTCTAGGGCATAAAATGTCTTCTCCTAGCCTCCATGAGTATTGCATGCATGTGGTGCACATACAAACGCTCAAGCACATACACACACATACACATAAAATAAAACAAATCACTTAAAAATGGAAGAAGGGATTAAATTATTTCATTAAACATTTTCAAAACACTCATATCTATGATGGCTATTATTGGTTGACAACTTGACTACATCTGGAATTAAATAAAATCCAAAAGCAAATGACACACCTATGAGAGAATTTTGTTTAATTCGAAGTATGTAGATACACTTCTCATCTGGACGTTTGAGATAGGAAGACACACACCTTTGATCTGAGTCACACCTTCTGTTGAGAGCCTATATAAATACATGGAGCTTTTGCACTTTGTTACTTGCTCTCAAATTGCAAGCAAGTCAATTTTTTCACTGATATTAGAACCTACTTCTTCAGGATTCCAGAGTGTACTAAAGACCTCCTGAAACACCCAGTCTTGTGAATTGAGCAAATGCTGGGTTCTTGAACTTTCCATACACAGTCAGCCGTTTTTGGGTTTGCTGCTCTGCAGTGTGTAAATCATTCTAATAAATCTAATAAAACATCATATATATATATATATATATATATATATATATATATATATATGCTGTTACTCTACCAAACTAACATAATAGCACATACTTTAATTCCATTTGCATTATATGATGAATTTCTTTAATAATTGGGAATCTTCAAAATGGTAAACACACAAACATGCAGTCACATTGCCATGCAGAAAGAAAAGTTTTTAGACTAAGTACAAGCTAAAAAACTAAAAGTTTTAAAAGTTATGTTATGGATATTATGGATTTTCTTCCTTTTCCTAAAAACTCTGAAGGTTTCAGGAAGGGAATATTGCAGTCCAATCTGTATTTGTAAAAGATCAGTCTGTCTGAAATATACAGGATAAGTTGAGGGCCATATAAATAGGAAGTGGAGAGTGTCTGGGTGTGAATGAGGGTGACCTTGAGTTTTGACATATTAACAAAACCTGAAGACATTGAATGACTCAAAAGATAGAAAATGATGTATCCAGAAGGTGACAATGTTTCTGGTATTACAGATGACAATATTGGTAGAAAGTTATAGGATAAAGACTTGGTAACTTACATTCTCTAGGATTCCAATTTCCATTCTACATCTTACATATACTCTCTACCTTTTAAAAATAACTAATAAGACTTTGTAGGTACCTGCGTAGGAACTTTCTTACCTCCGCCTACAAAGAAAGTCCTTCTGGTTATGAGGCAAGTATGGCCTGGCCTCTGTGCTTCTGCACAGCACTGTGCCAGAGATGCATACCAAGTTTCTGCAAGTAAGTGATTACCCAGCCTTTAGTAACCTACTCAGGACTTAGGAGCACAAGACAGAGAAGCAGTCATTTTCTTTCCATAGCCTCATCTGCAGTTCCTTTGAAGTTACTCCAAAGGGAATGTTCATAGTTGGAGAGGTAGTGATACCTCCTTGGGTCAAAATTAACACTTTGAGCTCTCTGAGCTGTTATCCTGGGACACAACAGTAAGTTGGCCCACTGCTGCCATTGAGATGGGGTCACACAGCCTTGGAAACATTTCTGTGTCAAATTGCTAGTCCCAGGTATCTTTTTTTTTTTTTTGCTATTGCTAGCTTATTGTTTAAATTACCCAAGATTGTTGTTGTAGAGTGAATACTCTCAGAATGTATGAAAGTTACAGATTTAACATTTAGAAATTTTATCACTTTGAAACATTTGATGTGAAAAGGGATGAAAAAACTAATTTGTATCATTTTTTACAATGTTTATCATTACAGTAAGCAATGAAGTAAACAGAAGTTATAATAAAACATAATTTAATTCTAATTACTAACATCTCTAAATTTTCTTAGTCCTTAGTTGACTCTTTAGATACATAGGTTATCAAATTGTGTTTATCGGGATTTTTGAGAAAGAATGAATGAAGCAGAAATAATGTGTACCCATCTAAGATAAAAGGAGAACTACACTCAATATTCTCCAAAACTTCTGATGTCTCACCAAAATCTAACAGCCATGTAATCCTTACATTTTCATATTCTAGTTTTTATATATTTATCAACAAGTACAGGAAATGCTATGAAGATGTTCTCAGGACACTCCCTGCCTATCTCAATTCACTTGACAGGCATTGTCACTTGTGTGCACTTTGAGAAAGGTATTTAGTGTTCTAATAGCTGAGTTTCAAACCAATGGTTATAACCAGCACCATTTTCTCCCCAAGGTCCACATTAGTGTAGATGGATGTTTCCGGGCTCTGCCCCATTCAGCTGTGCCTCACTGATGATAGTAACTTGATTTCCTTACATGCTTCTTTCCAGTCAAAAAAATAAAAATCATGCATTCTTTTTCCTTCACGTGCCAGATTTAATTATTCTTAGATGTTAAATGATACTCACGATACTCACAGGTAAGTATGAGAAGCAAATGAATGTGTCAAGAACACAGAACAGGATTGGAGAGATGATTCGATGGTTAAGAAAGCTTGTGCTCTATCTCAGAGATCAGAGTTCAGGTCCCAGAACTCACCTCAGTTTGTTCCCATATGCCTATAACTCCTCCTCCAAGGTGTCTGTCACTTTTCTCTCACCTCTCTGGGCAACTGTACATACGCACACATGCATGCTCACATGCACACACAAATGCACACACCCACACAATAAATAGTAAAAAGGTATACAGAACAGAAATACAAATGAACATGACAGGCCTGCAGTGGAAATGTTAAATGAAACAGATGTTAATCAGATACATCCAGAAACAGGAGCCCCAGCATGTCCATCAGATGTATTCACAAACATCTTTGTGTAAATAGCATTCTCCAATAAACACAAGAATACATCCTGTAGAAAAATTAGTATCACAGGATGTATAAGATAAATGAGGATCTAGATTTAAAAAACAACCAAGGCAGCATCCATTTGCACTATTGATTGGATGAGCTTAATTAGTAGCAAATGTTTCACTTTAGTAACAAAATAGGTTGCACAAAAGTTCTGCAGTGTTTTTCAGCAATCCAAACTAACTATACCCCACTTGCCCAGAAGAAAGGTCAGGAACATGCTCAAAGTGAAACCAATCCCTCATAGAACTTTGGGTAGTATGACATAAACCCAGGAACTTGGCTGTGCCACTATCGATGTTGAAAAGAATGAGATGCTTCCCATCTTTGAAGAGAATAATTTGGCCCTGGAAGCCATAACAACATGATTGAGGCTAATTACTCCCAGAACAAAATGGAAAATCAGCTAGAGAGAAATGCCCGTGATGTCCATTTTTGCCAAAATTAAATATACATACATGCATATATATATATATACATATACATATACATATACATATATAATGTTTTGAAGAGAAATGTGTTATGTGTGTGGGTTTGCACACACCCTTATTTCTCTTCAGAACATTACC
The DNA here is from genome assembly GCF_000317375.1 of Microtus ochrogaster. Classification (NCBI taxonomy): domain Eukaryota; kingdom Metazoa; phylum Chordata; class Mammalia; order Rodentia; family Cricetidae; genus Microtus; species Microtus ochrogaster. Next base: position 220,229 of record NW_004949226.1, on the reverse strand, counting down.
AATTAGTCACAAGCTGGCTCCCTTTGGTAGTGCTGTAAATAATGTGTGGAAAGTCATAGAGCCAGGAATCCAGATGTGATGAGAAGTCTAACCAACACAGATGGTTCTTGGCACCTGTGCTTCTGAGATGAGTTAAAAGAAATGCCTTTCCACGCATGATTAGAACTATTACTTTTCTAATTCTGTTAGCCTAGGAAATTTAAGTAGAATTTCTCATTCACTGGTCTGGTCAATGTCCAGTGTTTTTTTATATAAAGATCACCATGGTGTTCACTAAAGCAATAAAGAAAACTGTGTCTAGAAAAATAAACATTCCCAGGTCTGAGATGCCTCAGACATGAATCATGGGCATAGTTCATCTATTTTGTTTGTTTGTTTGTTTGTTTTTCCCAAGCAGGAGCCATCAAGAGAGAAATGGATGACAAAATTAATATACTAAGATATCAGGTATATGATTAATATACTAAGATATCACGGCTAGTCCAAAGAAACTGTCCTTCCTATCTTTCCTCATAGAGATCCCAAGGTTTCTCCTTAATGTGTCCTAGTTCCTTTCCTAGAGATAAGAAGTTTCACGTCAGGAAACTTGAGAAATTATTTTTTTTTTACTTTTTATGAATTTTCTGACTAAAAGAGTCCTTATAAAACATTGGTATTGGGCTTATGGTATTGTCATAATTTTAAAAATTTCAGATTCTAGTCTAACATTTTCAAATACCATGTTTAAATAGAGAACTCAGAAATCACTAGGAATATTTATTTACTAGAAACAGATTTAAAAGGAAACAACTTCCTTGTAGGGCATATTGAATTTCCTAGGTGAATCCAGGAACCCATTCTTCATGAAAACTCTCATTGATTTTAGGAGAAATGAGAGAAGATGTCTGTGAGAGTCTTTCTCCATTTGACCAAAGAATAAATACTTTGTCATATATATTGCTTGACATTAGCTAAGGTAAGAGATGTATAAGGGTCAGTAGTATGAATCTATAGGTCTCAGAACAGTGTCCCTATCAAGTCCATTGGTTTTTACTTACACACAAGTGTCTACCTCCAACATTCTGAACCTGAAGTCAGGTTCAATTGTGACTTATTCCAGTAGAAGCTGAATTCTTTTCGTTGTTCTATCTTCTTATTTTACAGTGTTCAGCAGCCTGCACTCTGTGCTCTGATTGCTTGATTCACAACAGACATGGCTGCTTCTCAGTAGTCAGTATCACTGGAAGGTTTGATGTGGGATTCCCCTTTATATGCTGTGAATATGATTGGTTAATTAATAAAGAAAACTGGCTTGGCCTGATAAAGCAAAAGAATAGAGGAAGGAAGGGAAAACTGAACTGAATGCTGGGAGAAAGAAGGGTAGAGTCAGAGAGAAGTAATGTAGCCAGCACCAGAGATAGACACCAGATGAAACTTTAGCCAGTAAGTCACAGCCATGTGGCAATACACAGATTAATAGAAATGGGTTCAATTAATATGTAAGAGTTAGCCAACAAGAAGCAAAAGCTAATGGGCCAAGCAGTGATTTAATTAATACAGTTCCTGTGTGATTATTTCTGTTCTGGGCAGCGAAGATGAACAAGAGAGACTCATTGCAACAAAGGCTCTGTCATCTCCTGATATGACAGTAGTGACTAAGATCAAGAACCTTTGGAGACACTCAAACCATGTCCAAAACACAGCAACCCAGATGTAGGTATTAAAAAGTCACTTTGTTACACACTCTTCTTGTCCTGAAGAATACCCACTCTACTAGAGATATATAGCCATCTCAGAGATGTAAAGCCTTAATGGACCTCAGGTTTATGTATATCACTGTGGCACTTTGTCTGGAGCCTGCAAGTAGGGAGAAACTAAGTGTAGCTGGGGTTCTTTAGTGGGGGCTGAGCAGATCAACCAGAGAAGGTTAACTACTTGCTATTCAGTCTCTCTGAACAAGCAGGGTTTCACCTCAACCTTTGAATTCTGAGTTCTATAGAAGAATAGAGGTTTAGATAAAGTTTTCTTTAGAAGCTGTGATAGAGCCAGTGCTTGAGGGAACAGAATTCCTGACTGGCTGCAGCCTATGCCACCTAACTTCTGCTGGTAGCTTCAGAGTTGAAATTGCTGGTTGGGACAGCAGTTGTTTAAAGTGCAGCCACTGTATTGAATGCAAAACAACAGAAACTCATAGCAATTTCACTAACAATGGGAACAAGACAAGGTTATCCCCTCTCCCAAGTTAGAGCAGAAATAACAGCAAGGATTCAAGAAGCAAGAGAGATATGTAGTAAGGGTCACCAGGCTATAGTAACTAATCATCACTGATTAAACATAGAATAAGACATCACAAATTTCCTGCCGGCCACTGAGAAGTTGTTGGAACTCCAACAAAACAAAAGAAATCAAGGGACCTGGGTAGGGCATCAGAAGATGACTTTCAAAACAGTCTGTGTTGAAGCTGTTGACATGATGTGGTGGCACTGATCAGACTGTGAGAATAATAAAATCCCAGAGATGGATATTGGGGTTCAACCTGAAGATCAGAAAAGCAAAGCTGCCAAGGCACTAGAGAGATATTAACTCTATGGAAACTTCAAAAGGAAAGAGTATGAGTTCCTGTCTTGTCCCATCTTATATTCCTCTCTACTGCTGGGATTAAAGGTATGCACTACCACCTCCTATCCTCTGTGGCTGACTAGTGTGGCTTCTGGGATTAAATATGTGTGCCACCTCTGCCTGGCTTATGTGGCTGACTAGTGTGGCTGTTTTGCATTCTGATCTTCAGGAAAACTGTATTTATTAAAATACAAATGAAGTATACCTTTACATAATGTGCTATAATAAAGTCATGCACTCAGTCTTTCCCCAATCTCCTGACATAGGACATCTAAACCCTTGTACACAGAGACATGGAAACCTTTTGTTCTCATGATTGACCTTTAGATCCTGAGACCCGTGTGATAACGTAACCTCTTGCATTTCCTGGGTAATGAGAAAACTTTCTAAACAATACAAGAAAAAAGCTGAAGAACACAGTTTTTGAAGAGAAATTAGTTATCCAGACCCAATCACTTAAAAGAAGCTCTCAAACACTAGGTGGGTTATTAAATTTCTGACAAGTTTTACTAATAGCTTTAATTTGAAGGAAGCATTCTAGTAGGCTAAGTAACAGGAGTGTAGGAAAGACACATCAAAACAATCATGAGATTGGGAAAGACCATCTTTTAATCTCTACAGAAGAAGACACCATACTCATCCTTGACATTCATTTTCCAGAATATTCTAATAAGCTTGGAGAAGTGATCAAAGCTGAGAGGAATGTGTACACTCTGCCTAGATGGATCAGTCTTCCATTCTAGACATCAGAAAACATATCACAAATAGAGCAGACAAAACCTCTACAGAAATTAACTAGCTCACTCTTCACCCCACTGCTCTGGGTGCTAACAAGCATCATGGTAGCAACCACAGGCCAGACTTTCTTTTGCATGGCTTCTGCCCCACACCACTGGATTTCTTGGGAACAAACTATCAGTCTGACCTCTTTCTATATTTGTATTTATGTAAATATGATTGGAGAGATGGTGCAGTGGTTAAGAGCACTGCCTGCTTTTCCAAAGGTCCTGAGTTCAATTCCCAGCAATTACATGGTGGCTCACAACCATCTGCAATGAGATCTGGTGCCCTCTGGAGGAAGTTACCTGGTCAGTTGTTCTCATCAGCTTAGACCATAAAACCCAATATGGACAAGTTCAACAGAACTACTATATATGGGCTGGTCATGCATGCCTCAGCATTGCCAGGGCATAAATTTCATTCATTCACTTATTGAATATCATTCCTTACAGTAAGTGTCAGCATGTATTTGCCCATATTATAAAAGACTAAAGGATTTGTTTGAAGATTTCCTATTGCTAAAAATATGCTCTTTTTAATGACATACATTTTTAAGTGTGACATTGGTGGGGGGGAGGTATACATGTGACTATGCACATTCACACACAACAAGATGCCAAATATCTTCTTCTATTGTTTTCTACATTATTGACTTGAAATCGGCACGCTCACTCAACCAGAAGTTCGCCATGATGGTTAGACTGGCTGGCCAGTGAGCTCTTAGGATCTGCCTATATCTGCAGCTTCTGGGGTGACAGACACTCTCAATCATACCTGGCTTTTTATGCAAGGATTTGGGATTGAAACTTGGATTCTAAAGCTTGCAGAGCCATTTCCTCAGCCCCACACACATATTTTAAATAGAATAGAAAGAGATGAGAAGAAAATTAGAATGAAAATTGTAACAAGAATTCTTTAAAGCAGCAATAAACCCTGGTGCACAGCTGTAATTCCAGCAGGTAGAGAAAAAAGGATTACTACAAGGTCAAAATCATCATGTGCCACATAGCAAGTTCAAATTCTAGTTCACTAGTAAGATTTCAAATCTCTCTCTTTCTCTCTCTTAATCTTTCTCTGTTTCTCTCTCTCAGTAAAAATAAAAGACTACAGCAGTAAGAGTCAATACACAAGAGAAACTATCCAAGGAATAGCAGATAACATACTCTTGAGAATTTCAAGTTATCAAAACCATAATAGAAATTATTTGTAAAGGCAGTAAATTGAATAGACTAAGTGCCATTGTAGATCAAATAAATAAACAAACAAATGGAAAATCAAGGATAAAGGTAGCACTGTGCTAAAAAAAAAAGGAACTGATCTGAGAAATAAGAGAAAGATACCAATTATGAGTGCAGAGGAAAACTACAAAAACAAAAAATCCAAAGTGTTAGGAGAGATGGCTGACATAAGAGCCTAATGAATAATAGAATAAGATCTGACACAATTGGGTAACAGCAAAATGCAAAACCCAGTAGAATCCTGGAAAAGGATACAGCCATGTATTTTCATTGTTTCAAAGTTAAAGGAGAAGAAACTATGTAAATACTAAGGTCTTAGTTGGCTCATTAAAGGCACAGAATTTAAATCATCTGAACAGCTAACTCAATCTTAAGTATGACTTGGAAGAAGATACATGGGGTGGCTTGAATAAGAATGAGCCATACACCCCTGTATCTGAATACTTGGTCCTCAGTTCGTGGAACCAGTTATGCCTAAATTCTAGAATCTGAATCCACCACAAAACCAACTCTGTTGCAAAAACAAAGAGTCTTTATTAACGAGTTAACTCAGGTCCCTCTGTCCATCTGAAGTGGCTGCAGCAACAACAACAGGAACAGCACAGAAGAGACCCAGAACAGTGACAAATAGGGGTTTATATGGGGCAGAAGTTCAGGGAATCCCAAGCCTCAGGACTTGTGATTGGCTGCCTCCTAGTGGCATGAAGGAGAATTCCAGACTTCCCTGCTTGGGATTGGCTGCCCTCCTATGATGTAAGGGGCCTTTTCAGGCCTGAGGATATTTCCCAACTGCAAGTAATTGCCTGAGGCTCTGATTGGTCCATTTTCCCTGCTCAGGGAATGGCTGATTTTGAGCCAGGGCAGAAATTCCTCCATTTCTGGGGCCAAACTGTGTTTCTTTCTCTGGTTGTTTCTACCTTTTTAACTCCAATTTTGGGGTCAAGGCCATATCTTTGATATGTCCTGAATCTAGGAACTTAATGAATTCCTTTGGTCCTATTTTCAGGGTTTGGAGGCTTTTGTCTGGCTCTGTTTGGGGACAAAGTGTCTCTTCCCCTGGCTCTAGGTTCAGCCTCGGGGTGGTGCTAGGGTCATGGACTCACTGAATCTAAATCTGTGGGGTGCCGGGGCTTCTCAGAACTGTTTGGGAAGGAATAGGAGGCATACTCTTGTTGGAGGACTTGTGTCACTAGAGACCATCTTAAAGGATTCAAAGGCCAGGTTACCTCTCTCTGCTGCCTATTTGTGGATAAAGAGGTAAGCTTTAAGCTACTGCTCCAACACCATGCCTACCTACTAATTTCCACCATTGTAGTGATGAACTCTAACCCTATGGAACCATGAGCTCCAAATAATCACTTTCTTTTATAAATTAATTCATTCACGATGTCTTACATAGCAACAAAATAGTAACTAAGACAAAAAAGTCAATTATTTTAATTTCTTATATTATAGTTAAAGTCTTCCCGATAGAAAACTCACCATTCTATAAGTTTGACACTAAAGATATACAGTTTTATTGGGTAATTTAATTCATGTATAAGTTTGAGCAAATATGCAAGGTGCTAGTTTTCTGAAACTATTATCAACACTTAATTTTTTGAATTATCTAAATTTCAAAGAGAAATAACTATCCATTTGCTTCACAAGTGGAATTGTTATTTTAAGCTCAAAATCATGAAAATCAAAATATTTGTAACCTATCCTGATTGTATCTCCCCATTCTTGCATATTTAACTCAAAGTACATTTTCTCTGCAACATTTTATGATATGCACACAGCATCAGACACATAAAGATATCAAATGGGTTGGGAGAACCAGAAGAAATGCAGTTGATATTGGAATTTATTGTTGCCGGTCTCTAGCCTCTCAAACCTCAACCAAGAGATGTCTAAGCTTTTGATATCACCTGGACTGATCCTCTACCCGCAAAACTGTAGCTGTGGCCTTCTCATCAGCAGTGACTTCCCTTGGTTCCATTCGAAGAGATTACACAGTCTGATTCAGACCGCTGTTTGTTCACTATGAGATGTATCTTCTCACACCGTGAAGTCTCCTTCAAACCTTCTTATATCAAACACAAGCCCCATTGTTAACTAATTAGCCCAACTTAGTCACTCTCAACATGGACTGTACTTTCAAATCACCTCAGAAACTTTTCATAATGTGCATGAAACCAGATTCTACTCCAGATCAGTGATTTGAAATTCTAGAGAAATGAAGCCTGGCCATCACAGTTTATAAATCTCCATGACAACTATAGTCCAGCTAATCTTCCAGCTTAGATTCCAAAAAGGCGATAGCAGCTATTCTTTTGTTCATAAGAGCCTAGATGATCAAAACAACACATTAAAGCTTAAGGGTATTTTTCATGCTTATTTTATGGTTACTCATACACATATTCTTTTTTTTTTTTT
>NW_004949226.1:211059-213095 GCF_000317375.1 Microtus ochrogaster | reverse complement strand
GAGATCCGCCTGCCTCTGCCTCCCGAGTGCTGGGATTAAAGGCGTGCGCCACCACCGCCCGGCTTATACACATATTCTTGGAATGCCTCTTTTTTCTGATAAATAAGTTCATTCCTGATAAGATCAGTTAACGTTGCTTTCCTTCTCTCCTGATAAGAAGAAGAACAAATAATCTACAGAATTAAGAATTTTGCTTCCAGGGACTCTTTTGAGTTTCTGTGCTGTATAGTTTGAGCTCTACTGAACACAGAGCTCCAACCAGTGAGTGTAAATCAATTCAGTATTCAGAGGTTTGTACTAAACTTCCTTTTCTCCAGTGGGAAGGGAGTAAGAACGCCATACAGACAATTCTTCCCATGAGTACAGCTAACAGTAATTCATTCTGTCCCTCAATGGACTAGCAATGCACATCACATGCTGACTTTTATACCCAACTATTTATAACTATAAAATTATTGTTCACAGTTTGCTAAATGCATATATGTTACACAATCTTTCTTTTGTCATGTCAACTGATGCAACCTCTTTTCCACCATGAAGATGCTCAACATAAGAGGAGATACTTTGATTGCTTTCATCACACCTAATAAAACTATTTAGTTTTCAAGTAACTTTGTTATATTTAAATCTTGCTAAAGATGTATTAATTACAACATTCTTTGCTATACCAAATAGTATCTAACAAAATCCAATGTTAAGATTGTCATTTTTGTATTAAAATAAGAATCTGCTACCCCAAACTCTCTCTTGCCCGAATGTAATAGTTCAATGGTAAATATTTAACAGCAAACTTTTAAGACATTCTGTATCAAAAAATAAAAAAAATAAAAAGGGAAAGAAAGAGAAGAGGGTAAGGAGCAAAAAGAGCATCATCCTGCAGATTCTGTGGTGAAAATACTCTCACCAACATCACTAATGACAAATACCAAAACACTCTCAAATATTGTCTTAAGTAGTGCTTCTATTAGTGTTAAAAGACACCATGACCACTGTAACTATTAAAAAACAGAAAGTATTTAATTGGGTATAACTTATAGTTCAGAGATTAGTCCATTATTGTCATGGTTCATGGCATGGGGGCATGCAGGCAGTCATGGGTGCTGGCAAAGGAGCTGAGCAGTCTAAATCTTTATCCACAGGTAGCAGAAGTAACTGTGTGCCACACTGAGCATAGCTTGAGCATAGGAGAGACACACTTCCTCTAATAAAGCCATACCTACCCCAACAAAGCCACAGATCCTAATAGTGCCACTCCTTAGGGGGGTCATTCACTTTCAACCCATCACAATTATCTAACTAACATGAGGCTACAAACCTCATGGTAAAATATAAAATACTAGAAATGAGTTAATTCTAGATGTAAGAGCTAGCTAACAATACACTGAAGTGATTGACCAAGCAGTGCTTCATGTAATGCAGTTTTTTTGTGATTATTTTGGGATTCTTTGTGGCTGGGAAATGAACAAGTAACCTCCTATAACACAGAAGTACAGAAACCTGATAGGGAGTGGGAAGAAAGATCTTGAGGAACCACAAGAAAACAACCTTACCTTTAGCATACCCCAGCTTCTAAATAGCATCACTAGTGAGATTGGGCTAATCTGCTGCCTACATCTATGCCTTAAGTCAATCTCACCTCAACAGAATGTAAGATAAATTATACTGTATTTATGTGATTTACAAACAAACATGGTCAATGTAGCAATTATATAAAGCTGCAATTTTATATAGAGCAAAATATTTCAAGCTATTACTAAATCAATTTTGAAATAAAGAAGAATAAAGATAGAACATGATAAAATAATTTGAGGACAACAATTATGACCAAACAAAACTCTCATGGTTTGGTTTCATTTGTTTGACATAGGTGGGAGGAGTAAACAGAATAGACTGCTGGGAGGAAGAGGATGTGAGCTCAGAGATGCCATGCTCCACTCTCTGAGGCACGCGATGAAGCTCCGACCCAGGATGGACATAGGCTAGAATCTCCCTGGTAAGCCACCTCGTGGGCTACACAGATTATAAGAAATGGGCTA
>NW_004949226.1:203971-208664 GCF_000317375.1 Microtus ochrogaster | reverse complement strand
ATAGTTAAGTTGTTTTCCTTTGTTATGATAAATATAAAATAGATGTAAATATTGTAATTTTTACTTGATAACTGTTTGACTATAGTACTAAAGTTTGAGTAGAAAAGGTGATTTCCAGTGGCATGAGGAGGCACCAAAATGCCAAATGTTTTAATTGTGCAAGAATAGGACATATAAGAAGGGACTGTAGACAATGAATTCCTAGGAATAATGTCTTCTCTAGGAATGGCAAGAATAGGAAGACTTAGCCTTCTGGTACATGTAGGAAGTGTGGCAAAGGCTGACATTGGACTAATGAATGTAGGTCAACAAGAGACAGACAAGGCAATCCAATGCCACCAGGAAACTCCTTGGAAGGTCTCCCACAGACCCCCAATGTCAAATAAGTTCCAGTCATTCCAAGTCATTGTGAAAAATACGTTTTACCAGGAAAATTAAACAATCTGTATCTACTATAAAAAAATACTATTCTGGAGAATGAATAAAAAAACTCCAGCAGGAAATAGGAAGTGTGTATTTTGGCAGACTTCTATAAATGATCAAAGACCAAAGCTAAGAGTGCATACAAATGACATTTTAATTGAGGAGTTACTAGACACAGGTGCAGATGTGATTATCATTACTCGAGAATTTTGGCATCCATACGGCCTCTTCAAGAGGCAAATATTCAATTTCTAGGAATTGGAAAATATCTCAAGTAAAATAAAGTGTAAGATGAGTTGAATGCATAAGGCCAAAAGTCCAAAAAAAAAAAAAAGGCTGAGGCCACATGTGCTGACCTCACAATGGAAACCAGGAGATGTGCTACTTTAGGGAAGGGGTTAAGCTCTTGTTTCCATAAGAGAAGAAAAGGTATGGATACCATAAAAAATGATAAAGATTTGGTTTGGAAAAAGGGAAACTCTTGAGAAAGAGAAATGATGGCTCACCCACAGAGGTGAGAACCATACAGGTTGTAAGAAAACCTCATAAGGGTTGGGGCAGGGTTCTGTTCTTGTCTTTGCGAAAAATACTTACCTTCAAAGAGTTGAGAGACCTTGGACATCTAGATGCCTAAAGATGAAAAGATAGCTATTCAGAAAGAATCAACAAGCAAAGAGAAATCTGACTTATGATGCTGTATCATCTGAATGGTAAATATGATTATTTGAACATGTATACATATCTACTTAAAAAACAAGAGCTGGCTTAGAAGTTTGACAATGGCTATCCTTCTCTAAATCCAAGCACCTTGTTAAAAGAAAAATTCAGAATTTCTGTCTCATGTCAGTAGTCATCTGGTATGGGACAGAAAGAAGATAGATTTTAAGGAAATATTTTACTTTTCTTCATGATCACTTTGTCTATATTGTATCTTTTGTTGAATATATGTCTATATAAACAATGTTTAAGTTTTCAACTATGAACAGTAGGTTTTCTTGCAGTAATCTTTGAAGCTTCCATTAAGAAGATGGGGCTCCACAACAATAACTCCACCTGGTTGATATGACATCATGATGCTGATAGCGTTACTATGAGACTGGTTTTTGGATATCAGCTGTGGAAATGGTGCACCTTCTTACAATGTTCTGGCCAGAACTCCAAATAATAACTTCAAAAAACAAACAAACAAAAACCCTATCAACTACTCAGAAACTATTTGCAATTATACAAAATAGCAATCTTGAAAACTAAACCATTTTACTTTTACAGTATCCCATAAAAAAACCATCACCCCCATGACAGCAGGAAGCAATTCTAGAAGACAACATCCACACTCCCAACAAAGCTTGTCCTCAGGGATAGGAACACCATTTCAGGGATGATTATTACTCACATAGGGTTGGGGGTTGGGGTGAGAATTATGTAAGCACAGAGATCCACAAAAAAGAGGGAAAACTGAATGCTATAATAGGTAGATTAGTGTGAATTTATACCAATAATAATAATAATAGTGAGTAATAGAGTAAATACTTGTGAGCTATTATTTATGGACACTTTACATTGGTATAGATTTTTGATTACTGACACAATTTCAAATAGTATTTCTTATGTTGAATATGTACCTATTTCTGTTTACAGTATTTGCACACCTGTGCAAAGTTATTTTGTCAGATTGTTATGCATACATTTTCTATCTCTGCTTAAGATATTGTATATTGATACAATTTTAGGATATATTTATTATATTACATTATATATTTCTACCTCTGATTAAGATACTTATATATTGTTTATATTTTAATGTCATTGTCTTCCTTTACTGCACAGTTGTTTATAGATTGTTTAATATACTGGTATGAAGTCTTAATCTTTAAGTTTTATAGGTATAACTTAAATAGATCAATAGTCATTTATATTTGTCATCTTTTAATGAGACTAATTAGGTTTTTTACATACATAGAGATTGTATTCTGCATATATAGGTAACCTTTAACCACTTCAAAGATCTGTAGAACATGGCATTTAAATAACATAGAATTCAGTTGACATGAGACATGATTGCTCCTGGCAGCACCAAAACCTTCTGCAGAGAGTGTTGAGCACCAAAGATTCTCCACTTGGAGCTTGTCTTCTTCTTGGCACAACTGGCCTTTTGGCAAGAAATTGTCCATGTCTTGACCACTGACAAACTACATGATGTCTGGACTGGACAGGCAGGATACAAGAAAAAAATTCTGTCAAATCTTGCCAAGACAGAATATGACAGTTTTGAAAATTTTTCTACCTCTGAAAATGGTCTGTCACTTACTCTAAGTCTTAGCCAAAGCTGGTTGCTTCAACATTGCAAATGAGACTTTTGATGATTGCTCAGGCAGCCAGTTGTCTCTGTCATCTACTGAACATTTTAGAAGCTGCTTGATTGAACTTTCTGCTTACTCAAGTAATATTATCTCCCTTCTCAGGCCTTCAATGGGGTTGAAGATTAGATAGTCATAGTTACCATGCTCTTATGATCTAGCCAAGCCATTTCCAATACAAAGACAGAATGTTTATTAAAATATTTAGCATACATTCCTTGCCTAATATATTGTTTATGCTGCTGTAATTCTAATCTCACACTTGATATTTTTTCCTAGTGTATATAGTTTTGTATTGGGTTTAGAACTCTCTTATTTAAGCAAAAGGGAAAGGTGCTGTGGGAGCTCCTTCTGCTCTTTCAGCCAATAGCCTTTAAGATACCAGCCCACTTGGCCATGGTCTCTTATACTATACATGCAGCTTAAAGCCTGTGCTTACTCTCTTGCTTTCAGCTCCCACTTCCAGCTGCTAGACTCTGTTCTTGTTCCCTGTTCATGCAGATGACCATGATCTAGGACGTCATCTGTAAGTCATAAATAACTCTTTATTATACGTAATTTTGAACTAGTGTGGGATTATTTTGTATCTTCTGCCATCACTAACAAAAAAAAGTCACAGGAATAAAACAGAGATGGTAAGGGCAGAGGACTCACAGACATCATATGGAAAAAGAAATAAGTTGAAATACAATCACAAGGAGAATGGCCTTTAAACTCAAGAGAAAAATTAAAATGAATATTGTTTCCAAAAAAGAACTGGTGAACACAGATGGTAGAGAGTGTAATCTTACATTTTTGAGGATGAGACTCTGGCTTAGCAGATAGAATTCCCTGTGACACGAGAAGTTGCTAGAGTGGAAATGTCATGGGCAGCACAGGAAAAAACTTTAAGTAAAAATGTCTGCCACATGTAGCTGCAAGTACAGCTAAAGAAAACTTCCTAAGCTGCTTCTTCACAGACCAAAATAAATCTATTTTATCTGGACTATTTCCTGAATGTCACCATGAGCAGCTACACAAAAGGAGAAAATCTTCCTCATAGTAAATGTGAAGTTGGGTTTGGTGGCTTGAGTATTTAAGTATTTTATTTTTATTCTGACATTCTTGATCTCTTAAATTTATTCTGGCAAATGATCCAAAAATCACTCTGAAATCTATAAATGTATGACCTTCTCACACAAACATAGCAAGTGATTTTATTTTTATCCACAAAGACACACATACCAAACAACTTTTTAACCACACTGTAAAATCTCTATTTTTCAAATCTCATTCTTTACATTGCTAGTTGTCATTTCAAATATATTGAGAGGAAACTATAAAAAGAAATCCATATTCTGCGCTCTTACAAATATACCAACACCTTTTGGTTTCATTGGCAGAGAGTTTACACTCTCACAACTACCAAGTAACAACTAATCCCACACCAATTATTGAAGAGAAGAGGATCTACACATGCACATTTGTAATTCATGCAATGAGCCATGCTATTTCATGCATATTCACCCAGATCATTACTGAACTCTGACACTGTCTTTCTATAAACACCTGCTCCAACTGCTACCTCTAGAAAACTGACTCTTCCAACCACACTGATGACTAGAAACCCGTTCCATGAGGTTGGGGACATAGTAGAGTCAGATAAGTATGAGGACACAAGTTCAAACCCCAGAGCCAATGTTTAAACACAAATATCTAGGTGTGGTGAGATTTTTGGTCATAATCATGACACTGGGAAGTCAGACACTGGCCAATGCCTGCCAGCTAGCTGAACTGAACAAACAAGCCCCAGTGCCATTGAGACACTGTCTCAATATTGTAGGAGCTGACAAGATGACTGAGCTTAGAAACCTGAGCTCGATCAGCAAGACCCACATGGTGAAGGAAGTAACTGAGTTGTCCCCTGATCTCCA
>NW_004949226.1:157233-203751 GCF_000317375.1 Microtus ochrogaster | reverse complement strand
TACATACATACAAACACAATTTTTATAATTTAAAAAGAAAAACTTTTATTATGTCATTTTATACACACCTGCAATAACTATGTTTGCTTACTTATCTCTCTCCAAATATACTGAACATTTAAGACCATAGGTCTTTAAGGAAGGATAATGTGTTATTCATCTCTGTTTATAATAAGACTGTTAACTTTAACATAATGATTTAAAAGTGCTCAGTAAATGTTAAAGGGTGAATGAGTATATAAAATGTCAGTTTATCAAACATATCATCACATTTGGCCTTTCCACATCTCAGATACCTATGGAAGACATCATTACTGAAACCTAAGGAAATAAAGATTCAAAATGGCTTCTGTTTAAGACACCAGAAATAATTCAGGCACACTTTACAGCAAGTTTCTTCTTGTTCTAAACCATGTCCCAGCAAACATATTTTAGAAATTGTACTGTTATAACCTGTTAATGATTTTGCCATAACTAGTGATAGATTATCCTCTGTACATATTTGGATCAAGAAATATATTTTCCACATTTAAAAGAAGCCTTGCATAAACCAAAATTAATCTCCACATAGAACATATTTCATGTATTGGATGGATGGATTGGTTCTTAATGGTTCCTTGTTTCCACTATATGCTGAGTTCTACATATGCCAGATTAAGGAATTCCAAGACATAAGGGCCACCTCTACTGACACACAAAGACAATGGGGGTCACCCTCTTGAATCAAAACTACTTGTAACCGAGGAACTTGTTCTAAGTGCTGCCCCTGAAAAGTAGTGTCTCCCCAAAGAAGGTCATTCTGTCGGACTGACAGAGGTTGGATCGTATTCCCATCAAATAAAACACCCCCGAGCCCTGGAAGAGTTTGAAACACACCACTCTGAGGTATATTCCTCAAATGTACTGACTAATTTTTGCTGTGGCAACTCTTTCAACCAATAGACTTTAAGATACTGGCCTACTTTGGGTATGGTCTTATGTGCTCTAAGTGCAGATAAAAAGTGTGCATGTCCCTTTTTTTTCTGTTGGATTCTGTTCCACTTCCCAGCACATGAAGAGAACTGTGGATTGTTACCCTTACTGTGAATTTGTAACCAAATAAATAAACCTTGGTTAAACTCCATCCTTGGTTATTGTGAAACTCTTTGATACTACTACAATTTGGCACCCGTGTGGCCCAAGTCCACACCATTGCCCAGCCCTGTCCAGTCCTACCACAGCCTCCTTTCAGCCCATGGAGATGAACTACCCCTCCAGAACAGTTGCACAGGGCTTGGCTAGGCTGACTCACCATGCTGCTTGGCAATTTCCCTCCGGCCCACATCTGTATGGCTCAGTTTAACTATCCCTCTACTGCGTGACCCTACTAAGCATCTGAGTTACTGCTGCTCACGGCTTCCTGCTGCAACTTCTGCACAGCTTCTCTGGCCCCTGGCTGATGTATCCCACTATTGCTACCCAGTATAGGACCTGCTTCTGAGGTCCAGCTGCTGCCAGGCATGCTCTGACCCTGAGAATTCTATTCCTGTACCTGGAACTCGGGTTCATACTCCAAGCTCAGATCTGTGAGCGCCACTGGCCCAAGCTCTTGCCAGTCATCTTGCAATCTTGCAGCTAGTGAGTGTCTGCAAGCTTTACTCTATCAGAAATGCAAAGAGTAATAACTATATTCCTCAAATTGTTCTACATAGTAGAAACAGAAGGGACATTGCCTAATTCTTTTTATGAGGCTTCTGTTACCCTGATATGGAAAACACACAAAGACTCAAACAAGAAAGAGAATTAGAGACCAATCTCCCTCATAAAAATCAATGCAAAGATACTCAATAAAATCCTGGCAAACCGAATTTAAGACGACATCAAAAAAAAATCATCCACCATAATTATCAAGATTCTCAGAGATGCAGGGATGATTAAGGATACAAAAATCTATCAATGTAATTCACCATATAAATAAACTGAAAGAAAAAACAATAGGATCATCTCATTAGATGTTGAAAACGCATTCAACAAAATCTAACACCCCTTCATTATAAAGATATTGGAGAGATCAGGGATTCAGGGAACATAATAAAAGAAATATTTGCAAGATGACAGCCATCATCAGGTTAAATAGAGAGAAACTCAAAGTGATTCCACTAAAATCAGGAACAAGACAGGGCTGTCCATTCTCCCCATATCTATTCCACATAGTTCTTGAAGTTCTAGCCAGAGCAATAAGACAACAAAAGGAGATCAAAAGAATACAAATTAGAAAGGAAAAAGTCAAACTCTCACTATTTGCAGATGATATAATAGTATACCTAAGTGACTACAAAAACTTTACCAGGTAATTCCTTCAGCTGATAAATACCTTCAGTAATGTTGCAATATACAAGATCAACTCAAAAAAATGAATAGCCTTTCTATATACAAAACATAAAGAAGTTAGGAAAGAAATAAGAGAAACAAGAACTTCAAGTTTTTGAAGAAGATACCAGAAAATTGAAAGATCACCTATGCTCTTGAAGAGGTAGGATGAACATAATAAAAATGGCAATCTATCAAAAAACAATTTATATTTCAATGCAATTCCCATCAAAATTTTAACACAATTCTTTACAGATCTTGACTGCATAATACTCAACTTCATATGGAAAAGAAAACCCTGGATAGCCAAAACAATCCTTTACAATAAAGGAACTTCCAGAGACATCACCATCCCTGACATCAAGCTCTATTATAGAGCTACAGTAATGGAAACAGCCTGATACTGGCATAAAAACAGACAGATTGGAAAGTATGTCCAATGAGGAGAAAGGGTTAGGAAACAGAGGACTCAGATAGCCTGTAGTCAAAACCCAATCACATGTAAGTAGTAAGTTCTAGTGCTGTACAACACAATGGGGGATAATTATAATTCAAAGTAAGCTGCAAATTATTATATAGATGCCTAGAAACGAGGATTTCAGAGGTTCAGCACCCTAAGTAATGAAGCAAGCAGAAATGATAATCATATAATTTGATCAATAGTTAAATACAATGCACATCTCTCTGGCCACCAGAAAAAGTTTGAAAAGAATTGTTCCCACTTGCAGTTTGCAGTTCCAGGAACATTTTTCCTTCAGCTCTCTGATATAAAGCTTACAAGTATTTATCTCATATTTTTTTAAAAAAAAATACACATATCACTTGAGACATGGTTCAAGTTCTATAGCTATTTGTGTAGACACTGCAATAAATGAAATGAAACAGGGTCCCTTTTCCCGGCCTTCTACCAGTGATCTCGTCTGTTTACCTACACACGTTCTGTCCATCACTGGAGCACTAGTGATGGATGGCTCAGAACTCTCAAGCTGGCTACACCTGAAGTGAATGTTGTATTTAAGAAGTAAGTCAGTGACTGGCGAAAAACAACATTGTAACACCCGATTCTATGTCATCCCCTCGGTACAGTTCACAGACCACTGTACAGTACACGATCCGGGCAAGGGCCTGGAGATTGAAAGAACACACAAAGAGACCTGGGTCATTCGAAAGGAGATCAGCCGAATGTGTTTATTCAACCTTGGGGAAATCCTTATTTACCTCGCTGCTGCACAAGGAGTTCCCCCCAGACAGGTGGGAAATTGCCACACCCAAGATGGAATAAACAATACCCTACAGCTAATCACAGGCGGGGCAGAGGGAGCACAAAAACAAACAGAGTGTTTTAGTTGGCTGTCCAGAAACTGTCCTCAAGATGAACCCCAGGAGCAGGGGCAGACCCAGGCCCTACACAACATCAAAGACACTGGAATAGAAATCAGCAAACTATAGCAGTTAAACAGAATCCCGCATTCTTCCAAAGCCTCTGAGGCATGATCTGTGTGTCCCCACACACTGTCTGCTCAATGGAGTGTATCGCTCATGCCTTCGAAAGCTATAGTCTGCAATGGTTTAACTGAACTGCCCCAGAGGCTTGTGTTTTTGTCCTCAGCTGGTGGCAGTGTTTGCAGAAGTTGTAGAACCTTTTGGACATGGGACCTACACAAAAGAAGTTAGATGCTGGGTGCAAGCTTTTGAAAATGAGGGTTGTCTCTGGTGCCAGGTCTATCGACTGAGGTGTGAACAAGCCCTGCAGCATGCTCTCTCTGATGTTGACTAGTCTGTTCTGGTCACCACGCCTTTCCCACCATGTCAGATTAGCTCTCAGGTATGGGACAAAAATAAACATCCCCTCCCTTAAATTGACTCCACGAGTGTGGTGTTCTGTCACTGTGATAAGGGAAGTCCCTCATATGGGATCCAAACAGTCACCCAAGTCTAAATGGGCTCTAATTCAACTGGGAATGGGCACGAAACACTGCAGGCTAGGAAATGGGGATTGATAATAGGGTTCAGAAAAATATTAAGACAATTGAATATGTTTGCCATATACTCACATGAATACATTTTGAAATGTAATTTTAAATAGGAAGAGAGAAGACGATAGTAAAACAAACATAAAAATCAAGTTAAAATACGGTGATGACAATTGTTTTAACTTAAAATCCCGAAGAAGCGCATCTGCTTGCAATAGAAAGCAGTAACAGATCTCTGCCCTAGGTCTCTTACTGGCTTCCCTATGATCCCATCTATAAAACAAGCCCAGTCAATTAAGCGAAAGGAGTAGCAATAATAACAGCCCACAACCTTAAAGGAGAAGTTGAGGTCATGGAAGTGCAAACACCTTATTGTCTCCAAAGCACTAATGAATGAGCCGCATTGTTCATTGTACTATTGGTCTCCCTGCTGGTGATTTAGTCTGCCTAGCTGGCAAGCACTAAGACAAAAGACACCGCAGCTCCTGCTAGGGACTTCTGCTTTCTTGCATTAATGGAGAAGGTGTCCTTCGTGCTTCTCCAAAGGACAAGCAAATTGAAGGGCAAGGGAGTTTTATGTTTCTAGTCTGTGTGTGTTTTGAGTTGTTGCTAACTGCAATCAGCTATGATGACGCTCTGCTTAGTCAAAGGGTTTTGTTTCTCAGTGGCTGCCGTCCGCAGACCGCCTTCAGGCCTCTGCCCCTGTCCTGACCCTCCTTTCTCACAGTCATCCCCAGTATCAGGAGACTGTAATCAGAAGCCTCAGTCTGAAGCCACACACACCCTGCCTGCCCCGGGACTACCCCGATGCCAAGTTCAATGTTCCCTTTGCTTTCATAGTTTTGCTTCCAACCCAACCTTCAACCTTCCCAGGAACCCATATGTAATTGCACTTAGGATACTTTCCCCGTTTTGTTTACTGTCGACCACCCATCCAGCTCCAGCCTGGCCTCAGAGTCCCTAAATAATGTGTGCGCTTTGACTGTTGACTCCCTTCCAGGCTTGTGACAGACTGCAAAGAGACTGAGCATGCAGGGCCAGCCTTGTGGGATCTATTCCAAGATGATGATCATGGGTCGCATCCCTAATCTGCCTCACTACCCCAATGTTGATTCTCTGTGCTTTTCCCACACCTTCCTAATGCACTTGTTGCATGCACACTCTCATAGCCAAAGTACACAGGTGGCCACAGTGTTTCCCTGTGTTGATTTGAGCTTTCTGCACTCAAAGCCAGTGTCTATCTGCCAAGGCGCTGAAAAGCCTCCAAGCTGAGGATGAGGTCATCAACTCCCAAGTTTCCCTTACGAGATAACCACATCAAGCCTTCCTGACCCTCACTTTTGGCCCGCACTTAGAAGTTACAGCCATACTTCTCACTGCCAAAGGTGTTGGTGTCAGCTGCTGGCTAAGGATTAGGGGATGAGAGGATCCTGTAATCTTGCCTCCTTGGTAAGCTTTGAAGAATGACCCCAGTGAGCTAGATTTATACTCGCTGCTCCCTTGTTTTTGCCAGGATTTTATCCTCAGTTGGAAGACAATTGATTCCTCTCTCATCAGCCTAAATTCCGTGATGACAATCCCAGGAAGCAGAGGGCATGCAGGTGCCCCACCCACTAGACTGTGGGTTATAGCAAATGTAAAAGATCACCAGTCTGTTTCAGTGTCATTAAGAGACTATATTGTGCTGTGACTCACTGATACAAATAAACTATTATCTTAGATGTTTTGTTTTATATTTTCAAATGTTTTGAAATTAAAATATAATTGCATCATTTCTCCCTTCCCGTTCCTGTTTCCAACCTCTCCCCCCTACCTTTCTTTGCGATCTCTCTCTTTCCCTCTCTGCTCTCTCTTTCTCTCAAACCCATGGCCTCTTTTTCTTTAATTTTTGTGCATATATATGTATCTGTATTGTGTATACACACAGGTATATTCCTAAATATGTAAATACATTCTGCCCAGTCTTATAATGTTCCTTGTACATATATACTATCATACTTTTCCTTTCTTGGCTTATTACTCAGCCATAGATTCTGTGTTGAAAGTGTTGCTGCTTTGAGATCCTCCATTAGACCTATGAATGAATGAATGTGATCTCCTTGGTTCACCCTGATGTAATGTGTTATGTTCATAAAACAATTCTGGAAAACAAACTTACACAAAAAATACAGCCCAAAATATTCTCAACAGTTCAGTACTGCCTCCAATGCTATGTATGATCACAGACTTTCTGTTTTTGTAGTCAAAAAGTAACTGACAGAATTTCTGTATGGGGTTGTCCTTATTATACTAATTTAGAATAACTTACTTAGCCAGAACACCAAAACTTACTACAGAGTAGATAATGTCATAAAGGAAAAACCAGGATGTTACCCAACTTAGTTGATGAGAATGACAAGGTCTCTCCCAACAAAGCAGACTGTCTTGAACTCACTAATAAGTGTCTACAAAGGTTCATAACCTTTCCAAGCTGTTTATCATGTGCTATACCAGTAGTTCTCAACCTGCAGTTCAAAATCCTTTTGGGGATAAAACGACTCTTTCACAGGCATCATCTACAAGCTTTGGAAAACACAGATATTTACATTATGATTCAAAGCAGTAACAAAATTATAGTTATGAAGTAGTAATTAAAATAATTTTGTGGTTGGAGATCACCACAACACAATGAACTGTATTAAAGGGTCACAGCATTAGTGAGAACCACTGTGCTTAATATGTCATTAAGAATGACATTAATAATGACTTATCTGCACGGTTGGTACTGGTTACCATCTTTAATCTTCACTAAAACCTCTTAAGGTAGGATAACAACTTCAGTGGGTAGCTGCTGTCATTATTTTATCCAGTGGATGAGCAAACAGAGTCACTGAGAAGTTAGACAAAGGTCTAAACCTTAGCTTTAGTAACCATAGAGTGAAGATCTGGATAGCAAGCATGTTAGATAAGGAGTCAGCATGCACGAGGAAACTACATCTCTGCTCATCACATCATTTCCTTGTCCTTTTCTTTCCTGCCTTACTACACAGCCTTAATTGCACTGCTGTCAGTGCTACCAAGGATCAGAACTGACCACTGCCAAAGGTGTGTTAGGAACTTAGTACCCAGGTCAAGGGGAACTTGAAGATCATATTCATTCATATAAAAAACAGCAAATTTTGACACTAGTCAAAAAAGGGGGGGGAAATAAATTCCATCCCATCCCTGTCCCAAGTAAAGGTAACCCACTATATTAAAATATGACATCACAATGTAGAATCTAGATTATATCCATCGGCCAATCGACTCGTCATTCTTTCGCATGCTTTTTTATCACAAGCATTTGAGAGAAGAAGAGATAGGTGGAGGCAGGCATTTTGTTAAAAGGAAGAAGTATGACTATATTACTGTTTTAAAGTAAGCTGCAGAACCTGTGGAGATGCACATTTTCACATAACCTGCATGGGGTGATGCCCTGAAAATCTTAAAATCCAACATTTAAGAATACATTAAGAAATAGAATACTTTGCTGTGTTAGTTTGAATGAAAATGGCCCCCAAAGGGAGTGTCACTATTAGGAAGTGTGGCCTTGCTGGAGGATGTGTGTCACCAGGAGATTGGGCTTTGAAAGTTTCTATACTTAGTATACCACAAAGTATGACTCACAGTGGACTTCCTGTTGCTTCTGAGACACAATGTAAGGACTCTCAGCTCCAGCTTCACGGCTGCCTGCATGCTGCTATGCTCTTTCATGATCATGATGGACTGAACCTCTGAAACTCTAAGTGAGCCACCCCAATTACATGTTTCCTTGTTTCCTTTTAAAGAAATGGTGTGGCCATGGTATCTCTCCACAGCAATGAAAACCCTAAGACACTTGCAGAGGCAGCCACCCATCCTTATGGAATTTCAAAATATACCTAAAACTTTTAATATATAAATGAAAGAAAATGTTTGGAAATAATTAGCATTTCTTGACAACTGAAGTAACACACATTTGCACTTCATTTACATTTCACTCTCAATATTCTTTATCAACTCTTGACCTCTTTTTTCAACTTTTTAAATTTTTTTACAAAAATTATTTTTTCTTATTTTACATGCCAAACCCAATTCTCACTCTCTCCCTTCATCCTGTTCTCTCTACTTTCCTTCCCCACACCCCATCCAACCCCCCCATCCACTCCTCAGCAAAAGTAAGGTTTCCACGGGGAGTCATCAAAGTCTAGCACATTGCTTTGAGGCAGGACCAAGGCCCTCCCCATGATATCTAGGCTGAGCAAGGTATTCCTCCAAAAAGAATGGATTCCAAAATGTCAGAATAAGCAGTAGGGCTAAATCCTGGTCTCACTGTGAGTTGCCCCACAGACTGACCCATACTTAAGGACCCTTCTTTATCAGCCTCTACTGCAGTGATTCTCAGCCTTCCTAAAGCTATAACACTTAAATATAGTTCCTTACTTGTTGGTGACTCCAAACCATAAAATTATTTCACTGTTACTTCATAATTATAGTTTTGCTGCTGTTATAAATTGAAATATAAATATCTGATATTCAGGATATCTGATATACAGCCCCCAGAGGGGTCACAGCACACAGGATGAGAAACAACACACAGGATGAGAAACAAGCTCTGCTCTAGTGAGTACTCAGTAATCATACCATTGGGTCCTGAAGGTTTGCCTTCCTCCAGACCTCAGACATTTTAAGTCAGTCTCCAATGTCTCTAGTGAGTACTCAGTAATCATACTGTTGGGTCCTGAAGGTTTGCCTTCCTCCAGACCTCACACATGGTAAGTCAATCTCAATGTAAATAAGGATGACATGAGGAGATAAGACCTTTGAATCATGGTAGTGTTCAGGTGAGATCTTCATGTGGGGAATCCTAGCAATGCAATTAGTGCCCTTCAAGGAAGGAACATATATCCCTTCCTCCCCCTATTCCTACCTCTATCCTCTCTCTTCCTTGTTCCCTCCATCTGCCCTTCCTCTCTCTCTTCTTTTCACCACCATAGAAGAGAACACCCAAAATGCAGTCAAGTGTGTTTTATCATGCAATTGGATAAACCAGCACTTTTATCTGAAAGTCCTCACCTCAAGAATGATAAGAAATAAATAAAAACCAGTTGTTTAAGTAACCAAGTTGGTGGTGGTTTTTTATAGCAATGTGAGCAGACTAATGTGTACATATCCAATGACTGGTTATGAGCAAAAATGAACACTCCTAAAGATCCAAATATAGAACCCAAGTGAAGATAGCAAGTATTTTCAAACAAGTAATATTTTAGCTAACCTACTTCTTCTGTACCCTACCCAAAATTCTTTTGAAATAAAACGTTGCAGAATATTTGTTAACTATACAAAGATGTGTTACATTTGTTTAACTATGTAAATATGTGTTGCATTTTTTAATTATGTAAAGATATATTGATGTTTTACCTTGCCTGCCTATGGCATCTGATTGGTCTAATCAAAAGCTAAATGGCCAATAATGAGGGAGGAGGTATAGGTGAGACTCCTGAGCATGGGGACTAATTAGGAGAAAAAAATTAGGCTCAGAGGGAAAAAGAAGAGAGACCAGTAAGATACCAGGTAGACAATGGGGAGAGACCTGGCATCTCACCAAGGGCCAGACAGACAAGGAAGAAGCAGGAAAGTAAGACATATAGAATGAAAGAAAGGTAAATAGCCCTGAGGCAGACTGTAGGTGAATGGAAACAAGTTAAATTAAGTTAAAAGAGCTAGTGGGAAAAGTTTAAGCTAAGGCTAAGCATTTATAATTATACTAAGTCTCCATGTCTTTATTTGAGAGTTGGTTGGCCCAAAGAAAATGCCAACTACAATAAAACTTGTGATACAAAAGGCCTCTACTTTGCTTTTTAAAATAAAATTTAATTTGCATCCAAACAGTCATTCTCGTGTAGGACAGTAAGTGGATGAGTCAGTAAGACAAGGTACCAAATAACAAGGATGACATCGATCATCCCATTGTCTGTCACCATAATTTATCTCAAAATCACTTTCATTTTCTGTTCAAATGAATCCCTTTTGTTGACTGCACATCTTAAGTATCATATGAAAATCTACTTTGAGTCTACTAATCCATTTGTGTTTCAAATGACAGTTTCATCTAAAGCTTTATTTACAGTAGAGAGCCATCCTTGATCATTGAAAAGAAAAAATTGTAACAAAGCATGTTTTGTCTACTGTGACTGGTCTAGTTATATATTGCAGCTCTCTAGGGAGTAATAGCAGGTATGGGAAGTCCCTCTGTCTATATGTTGCTTTCATTGTTTAATGAATAAAGAAGCTGTTTTGGCCAGTGACTTGGCAGAATAGAGCTAAGTGAGAATACTAAACTGAATGCTGGGAGAAAGAAGGCAGAGTCAGTGAGACGCCATGGAGCCACCAGAGGGGAAAGACATAAGCTGCCAGCCAGAACCTTGCTGGTTGACCACAAGTCTTGTGGTAAAATATAAAATAATAGAAATGGGTTAATCAAAGAAATAAGAGCTAAGAAGCAATACACTTAAGTGATTGCCCAAGCAGTGATTTAATAATACAATTTCTGAGTGATTATTTCATGTTCTGGGTAGCTAGGGACAAAAAAGCAGCCCTCCTACTACACATGGCCAATGTGCAAGATAGGAGGAACCATCCCTTGGTAACTTAGGGTCTGCTGCCACAAAGCCCACCAGCAGAAACACTGCTGAAAAGAGTTCAATAAAAGAACTCCAGAACAGCTTTCTGGCTCAGCAGTAGAAATACAACCTATCTCCTACTGGCAGAAATGTCACAGGCCATTTTTATTCATTGTTCTACACTATACATTGGTTGTACTCAACAACCTTTTTCAATTACAGAGGAATGTCACAAGTACTCTGTTGGATAGCTACTTTCTGGATATTTTTTAATGCTCAAAAGAGAGTAATTTCCCTTTCAATAATAAAGAATTAACACAATGGGCTCTCCAGTGGGTAAGAGGAACACAACCTCTTAACAGGGCTAACAGGGCTGTGCCTTTTCTGTTCTACCAGGAGGATAACAACTTTTTTGGGACATGAATAACTGAATGATGAAGATGGATGCTAAAAAGAAATCTCACACTAGTTCAGAATGGAGTATGATAAATTGTTATTTAAGGGTAAATTCACAGATCACAGTCCTCTGCATGAACAGGGAACATGAACTGAAAGACAATATGATAAGAATGCCATTAAAATTTGGATTCACCCAATCTACATGTGCCTCCTGTAATTTCTCTTCAACAACTGTTATTTTTTTCTCGGCTTCAGCTGTTAATTACCTGAAACCTGTTAAGTCTTTGTCACTATCTAGAGTTTTGTTCAAATGAATTATTAGATCAGGTATTATCCCAACAGCCAGTCACAGACTGGAAATGCCTACTAACATTCTCTAAAAGTCATTAAGAGGCTGCAATCAGTCTCTCCTAATTTATGCCTTTTGTGTTCTAATTTTCTATAAACCTATTTTATAACCTAGGTTATTGACAGAAACTCCTCTTTGTATTTTTGTCAGGAGCAATTTGCAATCCCCATTTAGGAAAAACTTTCTTTACTTATTAAAACATTCTTTCTAAAGTAGCTACATTTGAACCAGTTAACAAAATTTCATCCCATGTAATGGTAAACTATAGACTTAGGAAATTGTTTACATATTATTTTAATGGCTGACTTACAAAGTATTGGCAGAGGGTGGGGCTATTGAGCATTTCATGTGGGAGGATGGTCCATTGATACCTCCTAGTAGGCTGAGAATTATTATAAGCAGGCACTGTGAAGACAAATTTTTCTCTATCTTTTTCTTGTAAGGGAATAGTGAAGCAGCAATCTTTTAAATCAATAACTATAAGAGGCCATCCTTTAGGCAATAGGGAAGACAAAGGGATTCCAGATTATACAGGGCCTATAGGTTAAATTACCTTGCTGACAGCTCTTAGATCTGTCACCATTTTTTATTTTCCACATTTCTTTTTAACAATAAATACAGGAGAATTCCATGGGCTGGTTGATTGTTCAATATCATAAGCATCTCCTATAGCAGGTGTTCTAAAGCCTGCAGTTTTTCCTCCATTAAAGGCCATTGTTTAACCCATATTGCTTTTTCAGTTAAGCATTTTAAATTTAGGGCCATTGGTACCTCTTAGGATTTAATAGTTGTTTTGTGTTCCTGTGCTGCCTGAATGACTGGTGACCTTTATGTATAGTAGCTTATCTTTACCAGAAAAATGACTTTCTGGGACTGTAGAAGTGTTAATCTGGGTATTCCATTGCTGCAGTGGGTCATGACCCTATCAATTCACTGTGACAAATATGGCCTCAGCTTTCCTCTATGTTCTTCTGGTTCTATGTATTCAAACAATATTGTGCTTTGTTTCACTTGAGATAGGGTTCCAATTCCTAGGAATTGAACATTTGCCTCTTGAAGAGGCCAATTTGGATGCCAAGATTCTGGAGTAATGATAGTCACATCCACACCCATGTCTAGTAATCCCTCAATTATAGTGTTATTTATTAAAGATTTCTGTCTCTCCCCCGCCGCCGCCTCCCATTTCCCTCCCCCTCCCCCAATCAAGTCCCCCTCCCTCATCAGCCCAAAGAGCAATCAGGGTTCCCTGCCCTGAAGGAAGTCCAAGGATCACCCACCTCCATCCAGGTCTAGTAAGGTAAGCATCCAAACTGCCTAGGCTCCTACAAAGCCAGTAGGATCAAAAACCCATTGCCATTGTTCTTGAGTTCTCAGTAGTCCTCATTGTCCGCTATGTTCAGCAAGTCCGGTTTTATCCCAGGCTTTTTCAGACCCAGGCCAGCTGGCCTTGGTGAGTTCCTGATAGAACATCCCCATTGTCTCAGTGTGTGGGTGCACCCCTCGCAGTCCTGAGTTTCATGCTCATGCTCTTTCTCCTTCTGCTCCTGATTTGGACCTTGAGATTTCTGTCCGGTGCTCCAATGTGTCTCTGTCTCCTTTCATCATCTGATGAAGTTTAATATTCAGGAGGATGCCTATATGTTTTTCTTTGGGTTCTTCTTCTTATTTAGCTTCTCTAGGATCACTAATTCTAGGCTCAATGTTCTTTATTTATGGCTAGAAACCAAATATGAGTGAGTACATCCCATGTTCCTCTTAAAAACAAATCTTAAAACACACAAAAATAATTAATTAAAGAATCCGTGTTAAGGATATTAGAAAATGTGTACTTGTCTAGGTTCTATGATTTTCTTCTTTGTATCATCTAACTCACCAAGTCACTCACCCATCTATAACAATCATGTATTCATGTTTTCCATATTTCATGCTTTGACAGCTGGGCTATGCTGTCCCTTGAGAGTCTTGCTTTAGAAATCAAGAGCTAATAAATAGTTTTCTCCTGAAAAAAAAATTACAGTGTTATTTATATGCACTTTTAGCTTTGGTCTTTGATCATTTATAGAAGTCTGCCAAAATACATGCTTCCTATTCCTATTAGAATTTTTGATTCATCCTTCGTGTTTTACTTCATCACACAAAGTAGTATGACTTTTTACAGCAAGCAATGGATTTTTTAATTTTTCTGGTGAGACATGTCCTCCACAATGACTGGAAATGACTGAACCATGTTTGACTTGGAGGCCTGTGAGAGCCCCCCCCCTCAAGGAGTTTCCCAATGATATCAGGTTGCCTTGTCTGTTTTTGTTGATCTGCTTTCATTGGTTCAAAGTTGGCCTTTGCAACATCTTCTACATAAAGCAGAAGACTGAGACCTTCTACTCTTGTCGTTCCCAGAAGAGATATTATTCCTAGGAATTCCTTATTTACAATCTCTACTCAGATGTCCTATTCTACCACAATTAAAACATTTGTCATTTTGATGTCTCCTCATACCTTTGGAAATTGCATCTCCTATCCTAGTCAAATGTCTCAATGTTCATTGTATGCAGGATCCATTCATCCTCTGGTGCTGATCTAACCTTTAAAGGCACAAGTATCATTTTGAATTCTAAGTTGACATTTTCAAAAGCCAGAAAATCAATAAGTATCCATCCAGCTTCTAGGTCTGTTACTTCTATTTATACAGTCTTAGTTAATCTTTGTAAAAAAGAGTCACTAAAGCATTCTATTTGGCCCTGTTTAACCCTAATATAATATATGGTTCAATATTCAAGTGGCTGTGCATTGCTTTGCTGTGGTGGAATTTTTGCAAAACCACCACTTAGTATGTGAAATCAAGCCAGCCAGGCAAGCAGGGGTATGAGCTTAGTAGGTAAAATCAAGTCAGGCAGGTGGGGGTAGGAGACCTTCTGGGCATGGACCTTTGGGGGCTTTTAGGCTGGTCCACCTAGTAGTCATGGAGTTGGGATTCACATTGGGCACCAGATGAAGATGGATGCTAAAAAGAAATCCTACACTAGCTCAGAATTGAGTATAATAGTTATATATTTAGGGGTAGGCTCACAGGTCACAGTCCTCTGCAAAACAGAGAACAGGAACATGTTCTGAAAGACAGAACATATGCAAGATTTGCAGCTGCGTTTATAGTATATGAGACCATGCCCAAGTGGGCTGGTATCTTAAAGGCTATTGCCTGAAAGAGTTCCCACAATAGGATAATGACCTACCTGAAGCCAGCAATGTCTGGAACTATGGTAAGGATTCACTTCTATCTCACTCCTAATCAACACAAGAAAACAACCCAAAAGAAGACTATGGAATGCCAAATTGAGGCCCTTAGTTTATATGAAAACATGAAAGAGAAAACTAGAAAAGTATGCCATTTCTTCCACCAAAGTTTCTGCCTCACTCACTTGTGCATATGAAATTTTGTTAACTTGTGTTCTGACTCTTTAAGGAGAATTTTTTATTCATGAATAATACCTGCATCAGGTATTATTAAAACTAGGGCAAATAATATTTTGGTCATTATCTCTATTTACATTTCATTTATAAACAGTCACATATAGAGAAGTAGATAATAATGTATATCAATAGGTTTAAATATATATGCAGTTATTCAGTAATTTACATGACTTGATTTTTAAACCTAGAAGAACAACAATGATGTATAGTTTACCTGCTCAAACATATAACAAAAAAATCACCTTTGGCTGATTTATATACAGTGAACAATATATACCTGTATTGATGCAGATATGTATGTTACCTTTAAAAACATATGCATTTTCAGAACAATGAGATAAAATGAAACACCAATAAAAACAGGTGTGGTACAGGTCATCCGACATCTCAAAATGCCTCTCTTGCAGTTTCCTCAGAATTATCTATCTAGAACAACATCAAGGATGTTAGCTGAGATGCTCCAAACTCAGAGAATTCAGGACCTGACCATAATCATAAATTTTCTCAGGTTCCCCCAGGAAGTGTAGAGAATTATGCCTACATTCCAAAAAATGGGTTATGGATGTTTATTATCATTTAAGGGGGTTACAAATTGTTATTGGTAATGATCAGAAAAAAAATCTGTACAAAGGATATTAGATTGCCTGTCAGATATGCTAGGACTGTAGGTCAGAGTTGGATGCCACAACATTAAAAAAAGCTTCAAGTGACTGTGCAAACAGTCTGATGTCCCTATCATTGGGAAACATTGCATTCTTATGGGGTCTTTGATGGAGTTAAACACTAAATTATTAAATTTATAATTTTTCTTAGTTATGATAAAAAACAAATTAGGCATAAAATTTTAGACTTGCCATGATAAGATATACAATAGAACATTTCCTATAAATTTGCCAAAGACAAATAGCCTAGATATTATAGTTATAATTCTTATCTGATAACTGTTTTTTTGTATACAATCTGATGGAGAAGGGTCATCTGTCTATGTGTTACTCTCATTGGTTAATAAAGAAACTGCCTTGACTTTTTGATAGGGCAGGATTTAGATAGGTGGAGTAGACAGAGCAGAATGCTGGGAGAAAGAAAGCATAGTTGGTCAGACGCGATGGAGCCAGCTCCCAGGTCAGACATGCTGAATCTTTCCTGGTAAGCCACCACCTTGTGGTGCTACACAAATTACTAGATATGGGTTAAACGAATATGTAAGAGTTAGCCAAGAAGAGGCTAGAACTAACAAGCCAGGCAGTGTTTAAAAGAATACAATTTGTGTGTTGTTATTTCTGGGGCTAAGCTAGTTGTGTGGAAGCCAGGCGGGATGAAAAGCAGGCCTGCTTGCCTCCTCACTAGAATAATCTTACTATGTTAAAGTTAAATTTTCCTTTTTAATATGACAGAAAGGAGGAAATGCTGTGGAATAATCATTTTGTACACTGTGAATATTTGTCTCTGTGATGGATTCTATTTTACAACAGAAGAGTTCACTCCAGTTCTCTGTATGTCTTTTATTTAAACTGAACACTACTTTTGATTTCCTTTCACTGCATTGTTCAAGATTAAGAAGCTTTAGGAAGGAAAGGTATTGAGTGTTTTAAAGACATGGTGTTAAATGTTTTTATTGAGGATCATATAACATCTCCAAATTACCTAAATATAGATGAAAGCTCATTCATCACTTTTATGCAATTGGATCTTTCCATGTTTGGAATCAATTTAATGAAAATAGGGGAATTTTATATATCCCACAATTCTCCAGTATACTATAGTTGTACAATATTTTCAATAAATTTTATTTCTAAGAAGTATAAATGAAGCTATAAAAAAGTTTTGTATCTGTGATTAGTTTAATGAACAAGCTGACTGGCCAATAGCTATATATGATAACGTTAGGTGGGAAAGCAAAATTGAGAATGCTGAGAAAAAGAAGGGCAGAGTCAGGAGTCCTTAGCAAGATGTAGAGGGAAAAGGAGATGAATGTGCTATGTTAATAAAGGTACTTCCCTATGGCAGAGTGTAAATAAGGAATATGGGTTTACTTAAAATGTAAGAGCTAGTTAGTAATAAGCTTGAGCTATTTACTGATACTTTATAATTAATATTATGGACCAGTGTTTTTGTTTTTGGTTTTTGTTTTTTTTTTTTTTTTTTGGTTTTTCGAAACAGGGTTTCTCTGTGGTTTTGGAGCCTGTCCTGGAACTAGCTCTGTAGACCAGGCTGGTCTCGAACTCACAGAGATCCGCCTGCCTCTGCCTCCCAAGTGCTGGGATTAAAGGCATGCGCCACCACCGCCCGGGCCAGTGTGTTTTTTTTAAGGGTGGCTGTGGGACAACGAAACTTAGCTAAGAAATAGTAATAAAAGCAGGAGATAAAAATAGGTCCAAGCAGGTAAGAACAGGTACCTTGAGTCTTTATTCTCAGCTGAAAGAGAAAAATGTCATTGTTTCTATCCAAGCCAGAGGTCAGAAGTACCAGAGGTGTTCAAGGACTCTGGACTCTGGTCAATATTCTGGCTTTTGATTATCTTCCCTCTCCTTGGAAACAGCTGTCTACAAGCTATATATGAGGGTGAGACTGAAACTCTAGTCCAGGCACATAAGAGGTACTGGATGCCTCATGGGTGGAACAAATAGACTGACCAGCTCACCTTCACTGTCTCAAGCCAGGAAAGTCAACATCTCTTAACACCTAAATCACAAATCTCAGTGGCAACTCTTCCCTTGGTACATTTTCTTAGTCTATCAGAGTTTGCAGTCTCACTTTAGAACCAATAATAAATTCCTTTGTGAAGCCCACCCTCCTTGCTGCTCATGATATTAAATCCTCATGTTTGTGAGACAAAGGACACCACTGACATTATTTGGGTTCTTTTGGTGGCCATTAACTAATGAGGATCCTAGATCCCTGAACTCATCTGAAGCAAGAAAGTCTCAATCACTCTCAAGGAGTCCTGCTTTCTTTCCCAGCTACTACTACTCTCAAGGGCTCCTGCTTTCTCTCTTCTATCACTTAGGTGAGAAGTAAATTATCTTATCATTCCCTCTTCTTTCAAGACTGTTTCAGTCAGCCAACAGCTGTGCCAATTAACTGTGCCAAGACTTATGGAGATTTAGAATAGAAAATGGTTGTTCCGTGTTTTCCAAAGGCATTTGTAAAATAAAGAATAAGTAAAAGCATGTTGCTTTAAACAACTGAATAGGTACTAAGGTATCTGCATATGTAGAGAAGCAGCAACAAAAGAAAGGCAGATGAGAATCAAACAAGAGCAGGAAACTTGAGGCAGTGCACAAACTAAGAGATGCTAATGATCTCTTCTTTTTAGTCTAGATTAAATGATGAAATGTGCAACATGTAAAATGAATGATATAATAATCTTGCATGTAGAAGGTCTTCAATAATTCATAGAATATTAACAACAGATTGTCAACTTGGCAAGGATTAGCCCACATTGCAGACTAAAAGTTCATTGGTCATGCTAACCCCCACTGGATCACAAGCTCCTGTTAACTACTCTGTGGTGTTTGGTGTTTTATGAACTCTTAGGTTCCACACACAATTGAGATCTATTTTCTATTACATGATAATAATTTCATTATGTGGATAGAAAACTCATAGTTGCTAGGCTTGGTGCATCAAAGAATCTTTTACTCCTTTTTATTAATTAATTAATCTATTTATTTATTCATTTAGACTAAATCCCATATTATAGATCAAGCTGGCCTAGATCACAATAATGAAATCTAACTAACCTTGACTTGACAGCAATCCTCTTGCCTTGGTGAGATTATGGACATGAACCTACCTGTATAGCTAAATTAGCTGTAATTTTTATTGTGCATAAGGAGAAGCTAAAGCTCAGGGAAGTGAAACAAATTCATCATGTAAGATTCAAAATTAGTAATGGTCCAAAGAAGACTGTGGGTCCAGCTAGGAGATTCCAAAGACCCTACTATAAACCTATCATCATCTCCAAGTGTCATCTTTTTATTACTAACATTCGACTCTTTTCTTCCTTGAAAACTATTCACTACCTGATTTTGTTGGGGGGGAGGGACAGGAGCACATTCAGGGATCCATTCTTGAGCTACTTTCAAATTTCCAATCAAACATTACTTGCTCAATAAGCCCAACCTTAAAATCCTATTTAAAACTACAACTCCTCCATTCATTTGTTCCATCACCTTCAACAGCATGACATAATCTACTTATCATGCTATTATTCTCTTCTGACATTACCACAGAAGCTTTGGGCGTCTTGACTCACTGATAGTTCTTTAGTACCTAAACAGTCACAAACATTCACAATTTTTGTCCAGGTTACTAGGGTTCAGCAACAGGATCACCCAGTGTATGACCTGCCTTTTTGCTGTGACAAATACCAGATAAAAAGAAAATCAGAAAAGAAAGGGTTTATTTTGGCTCACAGTTCAAAGGTATACAGACAGTCATGGCAGAGGAAGTATGGGGGCAGGAGCATAAGGCCACTGGTCACAATGATTTCACAGTCAGAAATCAGAGAGTAATCATTACACGTGTTCAGCTGCCTCTCTCCTTTTTACCCAGTCCAGAAGCTCAGCCTGTGGAATTGAACCACCACCATTTTAAGTGGGTCTTTCCATCTAAATGAGACTCCATACACATTTTTCTTCATGGTGATTCAAAATCCCATCAAATTTAAAATCAAGGTTAACTATTATAC
Organism: Microtus ochrogaster; assembly: GCF_000317375.1. Taxonomy (NCBI): domain Eukaryota; kingdom Metazoa; phylum Chordata; class Mammalia; order Rodentia; family Cricetidae; genus Microtus; species Microtus ochrogaster. Next base: position 183,903 of record NW_004949226.1, on the reverse strand, counting down.
CTAGTCAAGTAGCCTTATAAAAAGTACGACATACACAATCAATTGCACAATAACCAGAGATGTTAATTCATAATTAAACAATAACCATGAAAATGAACCCTTAAGTTACATCCTCCTTTAGTGGTAATTCTTAAACACGTTATTTAAAAAAAAAAATCACTTTTTTCCCCTCTCAACTTCTACAAGTCATTATCATTCCTAAGCCCTATAGCATATAAAGGTAATTCATGCCCTCTGCATCAGTGGTTCTCAACCTGTGGGTTGCAACCCCTTTTGGAAGGCAAATGACATTTTCACAGAGGTTGCCTAAGACAACCAGAAAACACAGATATAAATTTATAATATAATAATAATACATTGTTATTTATAACACCAGCAAAGTTATAGCTATGTAGTAGCAATGAAATAATTTTGTGGTTGGAGATCATCACAATATGAGGAACTATAATGGATTGCAGCATTAGGTGGGTTGAACACCACGGTATACATGTTCATGAGAAAAGACAGTCAGATAATAATCCTAAACATACTATGAAAAAAATATTTAAAACTCATTATTTAATTTCACAATATCCATTTAAGCAAAAGGCATCATCTTTTTTCCTCTCTAAAGACAAAGGCTATTTGTTCAAATTCACTTACTTCTTAGTTCAAACTTAAAACCAGAAAACACTTATCTTCCTTTATAAAAATACAGTAGATAAATAAAACTAAAGTAAATAATTTTATTATAAATATGTCACCACCTGGTGGAAAGACTGCAAGGTCATTCTGTCTGTCATTTGGAGGGGGAGTGATTTTTCAGGCAAAGATGTCATTGTAAAGATGCTTGAAGAAGAGCCTAGACTGCTAACTAGCCCTGAGAGCACTGTCACTGTCACAGAACTACGATATGACAATATGCTCATTCTAAATGGACTCCCATGAAAGCCAGCCCAGAGAGAACATTTTTGCCAGCCATATTAGAGTGAACATTTATGTGTTTCTAAATTTTTAATAGAGCATCATTTCTCATTACAAGTTCAGTGTCACACATAATTATACCATTAATCTAGCTATAATGAAAGTTATGACTGATATCTGTGCTCAGTATTGAGTTAACCCAGGCTAATGCATTGATGTAACTATCCTTAGGCATCTATCTAGTTCACTTTAATCCACTCCTCTTAGGCTTTGCATGAGTACCATGGAAGTATCTGTAAGAATACGGTAAGAATGTACTGGGACACCTATTAAGGTTTTATTGCAGAAACTATTTACTATCTGAGGTTTTATACATTATGCACTAATGAATCCACCTTCTTGTCATAATCCTACCTCCCTTTTTCCCAGGTCAAGACATTTTTATCTCTTGCCTAGATCATCATAGTCACCTAGAAATTGTTCTCATGGCTTCTAGTTGTGTTCTTTTTAACCTAGTCTCTACAAAGCATAAGGAGAAACATTTCTGAGATAAAAGCATGATTCATTCCCTTACTTCAATTGTTGCAAAGGATTCATACTTTTCATACTTTTGTGTGTGCATGTTTGTGTGTGTGTGTGTGTGTGTGTGTGTGTGTGTGTGTGTGTACACAGAGCTCCCTGGGTCTCACTGACTAATCATCAAAAAGCAGTCTCATATCCCTGGATTCTAGATCAGGACATTTAAACTGCTCTATTCTCACCAAACTTAGATTCCAGGGCCTGAAGAATCGGTTTGTCAGTTTAAATACTTGCTGCTCTTACAGAGAACTTGGGTTTGGTTCCCAGCAGACAAATGGCAGGTCAAAACCATGTGTAGATGTCATTCCAGGTGATTTGATGCCCTTTTCTACCCTCTACAGACACTGCAGGTTCACAGCATATATACAAACATAAGTACAAACATAGAGATAAAATACACATATAAAGTAGAAATAAATATATCCCATGGGGACGCAAGTTTCTGTTCAGCTCAAGCCTAGCTTCTTAAAACATCAAATATCACCGTCTCAGGCACTTATTAAAGCTTCTTGTGGATTATTTTTCCTACAAATCATCCAGAATCTATTTAAGTTTTCCTAGTGCTAAAAATTGCTTTCTTCACCATACTTAACAATCACTACAAAAAAGCTAACAAAATCATTGAAAATCATGGAATATGGAAAGCCTATATTTTAGAATTTTTTTCCTATGGTCAATAAATATCGTATTTCCCATTTACTTTTTGAGCCTTGATGTTTTATAAAGAACATGTCTCAAAACCAGTACTGACTAGAAACTGTACTACATTTTCCTTCAAATTTTTCTTGTTTCTGTAGTGTTTTCCGGACAGGGGTAACTTTTTAGGAAAAGCAGTGAGAAGTCTCATATCAGCCAAATCAGAGTCCTGTAAAGCCTCACTGTCGGGTCAGAGTTCATGCCAGGAAGAGACAAAGAGTTTTTGATTTATCTAGCCTAACAAAGGTCAACTATTTTTCTGCCGTTATTAATGACAGGCCTGCTTTGCAATTATTTCTAGTAGTTTTTAGTCTGTTTTATCTGTGATATGGAAAGAGAGAAGTATTGTAATATCTAATACAAAGGATGGCTAAGATGGACTGTCAAAGTATGTTTTGAATCCCAGCACTTGGAAGGCGGAGGCAGGCAAATCTTTGAGTTCAAGGTCAGCCTCATCTGCAAAGGGAGTTTCAGAAAAGACAAAGTTACACAGAGAAATGCTGTCTTGAAAAGCAACAATAAAAATTTACTTCAACCACTAATGTTGAACAAATATTTATCCTTCTGCTTAAAAGATAAGGAATTAAATTTTATTTGGTACCATATTATGTATATCAAACGCCCAATTACATAAATGCTGGCTTAAGTCACAGGACTGGGAGTTAATCACTCTTATCCTTAATCCAGCAAATGGATATTTTAGGACTGTAACTCTACACATAATGTAACATAAAACCAAGCTAGTCTGTTGTTTTTCATTAGGAAGCACTATCTACCATTTATTTTTGTCCTGAACTCATCATCATTCCTCTTGAAAGAATGCATGTGACACTGTTATAGTCTTCTACATATTAAGCAGATACATAGCCTTCCCAAGTGAGACGTCAAGGTTTCTAAACATCGTGAAATTTATTTGTTTTAATGAAAATGGTGAATTAAGAACCAATGCAGGGCTGGAGAGGTGGTTTCTGTAAAAAATTGCCTAATATGCAATCATAGGACCTAAATTCAGACCACTGGCATCCATGTAAGAAGCCTGACACGGTAGCATGGATCCTAGCACTGGGGAAATCCTGAAGCTCGCTGGAAACCGCCAATGAGGAGGTCCACACTCAGGGAAAGAGCCTGTCTTTAAAAGTATAGAAAAGTGGAGAGCAATGAAAGAAAGAGATTGAATGTTTACTTCAGCCCTCACATGCTCTTATATACTCACATTTATACATATACTCACATTCATATGTACATATGACACATAGACTCCCTTCCTTTTTCTCTGTCTCTGTGTCTGTCTGTCTCTCTGTCTCTGTCTCTCTGTCTCTCTCTGTCTCTCTCTCTATGTCTCTCTCTGTCTCTGTCTCTCTCTCTCTCTCTGTGTCTCAAATAAAAAAAAAAATCAGTGTACCTAGATTTTTGTCCAAACTCTACCAAGTCCCTCTGTGAACTTGTATAAAGAACTTGTCCTAACTTATTGGTGTCCTGTGAAAGCTCACTGTGGTAGGTTAGATTCTTTACAAAGCCCCACTCATTCAAATTGCCTATAGTTTGCTTCCTTTGGGACCCTCAGATACCCTCCAAAGACAAAACTCATAATTCTCTCAAGTGCCTATATTCACCAACTGAGCTCGATAGTGGAATAGAAGAAAAAGGAAAATTGTTTTGGAATTAGCACAGGTCAGAATGGGACTAAACACAGTGGATTTAAATTATAGGAATTAACCCAAATAACTGGTTCAGATATAAAAGTAAACTGTCCACTTACCTAACTCTGCCTGTCTGGATTTGATAATGAACAAAGCGTGCTTCTTCTTAAGACAATGTATGATTGGTATGGTATATCTAAGAAAAATGTAATTGTTATGGTCCCTACATGACGCTTACATTAGGTTGTACTTCAGATAACTTTCCAAACAGCTCTTTTCACAAATATCAGTAAAACCAAGGTTTTCTAATTGTTATTACTTTGGTGATGCCATATCTATCTAGGGGACCTGAAATTGTTTTAATTAAGAGATTTTAAACTACTGCTTCTATCTCATTAAATGTTATCATTATATTTAATTTATTTACTTCATCTCAATTTAACTTTAATTGACCATCTACAAGCAGAAATCCATTTCTTTTAGAATTTCCAATTTGTTAGAATACAGATTTTTAAATTATATCCTATTACTTTTCTCCTCAGTGTCTGTTGTAGTTTCTTTTTCCACTTATGACTTTATTAATTTGGATCCTCCCTCTCTTTCTTCTGGATAACTTGAATAAAGGTTTGCCAATTCTGTTAATTTTTTTCAAAGATACAAATCTTCATTTCATGGATTCTTCACTTTTTTTCATTTTACTTCAGTTCTGAGTTTGGCTATTTCTACCTACTCTTTTTGGATATTATTTCCTTTAATTTTTCTAAAGATTTAATAGGAGATTTCTCTAGGGATTTTTTTTTAATGTACGTACTTGGCGCTATGAACTTTCTTCCTAAAGCTTCCCTTATTTCCCTTATTTTTTGTTTATAGTATTTTTGTTTTCATTCAATTCTAAAACAGTTTTTTTTTTCTATTTTCTTCTTCATTTATGCTTTGACTCAGTCTTCATTCATTCATGTGTTGTTTGGCTTCCATGGTTTTCTGTACTTTCTGCCATTTAATTGTTCTTGATATCCAGGGGTGGTCATAGGACATGTAGGATGCTATTACAATTTTCCCGTATTTGTTGATTCTTGCTTTGTGTCTTAACCTGTGAACAATATTGGAGAAAGTTCCATGGTCTCCTGAGAAGAAAATATATTCTTTAATTTTAGATATAATGTTCTGAGACATCTGTTAAATCCACTTGATTTATGATATTCTTTAACTCCTGAGTTTCTCTAAACAGAGACTTTTTCTCTTGATGATCTATCTATTTGTGAAAGTGTTGTATTGAAATCATCCACTACCATTGTGTTAAGGTTAGTTTGGGATTTTAGTTGTCATTATTACCCTGATACCAAACCATACAGGGACTCAACAACCACAAAAAAGTACAGATCATTGTCCCTTATAAACATGAATGCAAACCTTTTAATAAAATATTTGCAAAATGAATTCAAGAACATCCCAAACTGGATGTTGGTGGCATATGCCTTTAATTGCAACAATCAGAAGGCAGAGGCAAGTGAATCTCTGAGATCAAAGCCAGCATGGTCTACAGCGAGAGTTCCAGGACAGTTGGGGCTACCCTGTCTCAAAAAAAAAAAACAAAAATTACTTTATCTTTATCCCAAAGAAGCAGTGATGGTCCAACATAATTAAGTCAATAATCCCCCAAAGAACAGAAAACATATGATCATCCCAATAGATACAGAAAAAGTCTTTGGCAAATCCAATATCCCTTCATGATAAAAGTACTGTAAGGACTAAGGATATTAGGGACATATCTCAACATGGTAAAAGCAGTTCACAACAAACACACAGCCAACCTCACTATAAATGAAAATAAACTCAATGCATTTCCATTAAAATCAGGAACATGATAAGGATGTCCACTCTCTCTAACCCTGTTCTATAAGGTTGCTGGTATCTTAAGTACACCAATAAGATGACCGAAGAAAACCAAGGGAATAAAAACAAGAAAGGAAGAAGTCATGGTATTTTTATGTGATTTTGTGCATAAAAGATGCAAAATGACTCCATCAGGATATGTCTAAAGTTGTTAAATAAATTCATCAAAGAAGCAGGATTCAAAAATATTACCTTTCCTTTAATAAAAGACAAACATACCAAAAAGAAATTGGGGAAACAATATCTTTTGCAATAAATAGCCTTAAAATATCTTAGAAAAACTTTAGGCCAATGAAAGACTTAAAAAATAAAAATTTGACACACTGAAGAAAGAAAAAAGATGGCATTACCAGATGGAAAGACCGGTGATGATAATGAGCTGGTAAGATATTATTGTGAAAACAGTCATCTTATGAAAAGCAATGTGCAGATTCAGTGCACTACCTATCAAAATCCTAAGACAATTCTCAAAAGTTGAAAGCAAAATGGTCTTAAACTTCATGTGAAAACACCCATACAAACACACACACACACACACGCACACACACGTGCACACACACACACACTTGTGTGCACACACACAGTTAAAACAGGTCTAAAAAATAAAATAACTTCTGAATACATCACTATTTCTGATTTTAAGCTTTACAACAAAGATATAGTAATAAAAAACAGCATAGTACTATGTAAAAACAGGCATGTTAATCAATGGAATAGAATTGAAGATAAAGAGTAGTTTTACCCCTATGAACACCTGATTTGGGGCAAAAAAGTAAAAGATATTTATTGAAGAAAAGACAGCATCTTCAACAAATGGTCCTGGTCAAATCGGATAGTTACATGTAGAAGAATCTAAATATTTCAACACTTTTTACCCTGCCAAATTTCAACTCCAAATGGACCGAGGACCTCATCATAATACCTGATACACTGAATCTGATAAAAGAGAATGTAGGAATTGCACATGAACTCACTGACACATGAAGGAGTTTCTGAATAGAGCCCTGATAGTACAGACATTAAATTCAATAATTAAGAAGTAGGGCCTCATGAAATTAAAATGCTTCTGTATGGCAATGGATACCATCATGTGACAAAGAGACATCCTACAGAATGGGAAAAATATCAATTAATATTACTGAAGGTTAATATCTAGGCTATATAAGGATTTCAAAAACTGACCATCTTAAATCCTTGGTTCCAAGGTGATTGTGCTAGATGGGCAGTTTTAACTTGTACAGCACTTTTGAAGGAGTTATGTTACTGGGGGTACTCCTTGCCTGTTTCCAATTTGCCCTCTATACTTCATGCCTATGTTAAAATATGTGAGCTCTTAGTATTCTGCTCCAGTCACCAGACCTGCTGCTTGCTTCATTAATTCCCCACCAAGAATTTATGTAGAACTATAAATAAAAATAAACTATTTATTTTATAAAAAAAAATGACCATATAGGAAATGTAACTTAAAAATGGGGCATAGAACTAAACAGAGAGTTCTCAAAAAATTGATACATCTCCATTCATCACCAGGTGAAGGTTCTATGGTGATATGCAAGATATTAGTTAGTATTGTTATAGGATAGGCTCATTACAGGTTCCCTATCCTCAGCTGCCCAAGGAACTAACTGGGGACATCGACTTGGGCTCCTGGCTCTAGGTTCAAGTCTCTTGCCCACCCTAAGGTGGCTCCCTTATCTAAGAATTGTGCTTACGTGCTCCCCTATCCAACCTTACTTTATCCCAATCATCCTTTTTCCCCAAGTTCCCTCCATCCTCCCCTTCTCCCTTTTCTCTCCCGGTTTCCCCTTACCCCCATCCCATCCCACCCCCAAGATCCCAATTCTCCCCCCAGCAACTTTGTCTACTTACCATAGCCAAAAGGATAACTATATGTTTTTCAGGGGTTTTGATCCTACTTAATTTTCTGGCTTTGTGGGCACCTAGCCCTCCAGTCCAAGATAGGGACGGAGGGGGGAGGACCTAAGACTTACCAGAGGGCAGGGCACCCTGACTGCTCTTTGGACTGGAGAGGGAGGGGGAGAGGAGTGGGGGGAGGGGGAGAAGGGTGGGAGGAGGGGGAGGGAGGTGGGAGGCTGGGAGGAGGCGGAAACTTGGTTTTTTTTCCTTTTCTCAATTAAAAAAAAACTTATTAAAAAAAATTGATACATAAATGTCTGAGAAACATACACACATTGTTAAAAATAAAATTAAACATCTTTTTCCATCAAGAAAATGCAAGTTAAAACTGCTTTGAGATTCATCTTAAATCAGTCTGGATGGCCCAAATCAGTAAAACCAAGAGAGGACAATGCTGCCCTTCAAGGCACAGAGAGGGGCAGACATTTGCTGTGACCTCGCCGCACTCTCCACTCCCATTCCTGGGCACTAAGCAGACCCGAATGGAACACTTTGCTTCCCTCCCTCCTGTGGATCCCCTCAGCACTCTTCCAGGCCATCCCCTTTTCCAAGTGTCATCTCCCAATACCCAGAAACACATTTTACCTGGACCGCCTAGTGGCTGTACCTATGAGGACCTCAGGAGACTTTCCTACCAGGCAATGCACAGATGCCACACTCTCCTAAGAACTGGAAGAAAAGAGAAACAAAGGACAAAACACTCATCCAACAAAGAGAAGACCAGATATCAGCAGAAGGAACTATATGCTAATTTTAAAAACTTAAAAAGAAATATAAGAAACAATCTTAATTATCTCTCAAATTTTCCCATGTGGATAGTCTGTTCCCCAACCTATAGTCCTATTGAAGGCAAGAGTTAGAATCCTTAGGGAATGGGGCCTAGAGGAAAGGGTTAGATAATTGGCTGTAGGCTTTTGAAGGGTTTATTAGGACCTTGGCCTTTTCTGTTCTTTGTTTCCCAGCCACTATAGTGCAAGTGGTCTCCTCTGTCATGCACTCTTCTGTAATTTACCATGTTGTCACAGACCCAAGGCAACAAAGCTAGCAGCCATAGACTGAACCATCTGAATATGTAAACCAAAATAATCTTTTTCTCTTAACTTTATTATCTCAGCTATATTTGGTGACAATGACAAAAAAAATCTAACTGGCATGCCGAACATTTTATAACTACCTAAATAAAATAAGCAACAAAGGTGGAATAGATTAATATTACTAAGATTTAATTTTAGAAAACAAAAGTTTTTTGGGGGAAACAATTTATTGTAACGCTCTGAAAGGAGGAACGAAGTGCTCTAAATCTGCACACATGCGGTATTGCTATCTAGAAAGTCAGTCTCCCACACAGAGACCGGTTGACTGTGAAGAGGGCAGCACAGCTGTACTTCAAATCACAGGTGGAGCTTGCACTTTCCTCAGTTTCTTTACCCATGCTGTGACCTTGTGTGAATCACAAAATCCCTCTGCCCAACACAACACCTAGATTATGTCCTGAGCTGCAGAGATGAGCCCCTGAGAGCAAGTGCCAAGTGCCAAGAGAGACATCCTTTGTGCTTGCATGAGAACAGCTCTATGAAGACACATGCAGTACCATGGTCTAACGTACTGGTTTCCAGAAAACACACAGTGGGAACACGTAGACTCTTGAGCCATCCATTACATCTGTACAATAGTCCATCTAGCATTTCACAAATCTGCCTTGGGCATCTTCATTATCAAATTTAGGAACTGAACAGTTTGTAGAATTATGAAGCCCACTGGAAATACTATGCTAACAGTGTTTTCAGAAAAGGCTTTGAATATAATTTTTGCTGTTTATGCTGGAAACAAGGGAACCATGATGAGACAGACTTAAAAAGAGAGCATGTGACAATTTTGTTCTGTGAGCTAATGGGCCTTGCATACGCACACCCCCTTCAGGAGCAGTAATTCTATGTTCTCACTGGGAATGACATCTTTAGCTGTTATCCTTCAGGAGCAGTAATCCTGTGTCCTCACTGGGAATGTCGCCTTTCACTGCTATTCTGCTGGTGAGATTGCTTGGGTGAAGATGAAGACAACCATCTTGTTAAAAGTCATGCTCTTCCAAGGGATGTCCGCATCTGGTTACTGATTAGCTGCTCCTTGACTTATGCTAGACAAAGTGGGGGAAAGGACTTCAGAGCTCCATTTCTACAGCCACTCTATCAGTCCAATTCTGCATCCTTCACCTTACAACTGGTCCCAAGAACATCCCTAAGGAAACCTCCTAAGTGCTAACTCCCCACTTCAGAGTTTGCTACAATAACTCTCAAAAGTGATCAGTGAAACTTACTGCATATCCTTACATCACCCAGTTTCTCACCTTCCGTGGTGCCTTCTTACATTGGCTTTATTATAGTTTCTAAAATTCTCCTAAAAGGAACATAGGTCAAGTACCACCACTCTCACACCCTAGAAGGAAGACAGACCAAGTACCACCATCCTCACACTGAAGATGAGGCACTAAAGCTCACTCCAGGAACAGTTTAGCCAGGCTAGGTGATCTGGGTAAGAAGGAAGATAGTCAGTCATTCAGACAGTGGGAAACAGATTCTAATCCTGACTTTATGACTTCTCATCTACATACTTCTCAGGAACTTTTTATGTGTGAGTTCATTTCCCATGTCAATCATATTTGATGAGTCACTCATGGAAGATTGTAGATGTTTAATCTTAAAATTTCTTATGAAATCAGCTAGTACTCTGAAACATCAAGACAGAATTGTGTATGTGTTCTGTGATTACAGATGGTTTCTTTCTAAAGTTTTTTTATTAGAAAAGTTTGAAGTTGTTTTAGTTTTTTGCTAATCTTTATTCATAATAAACTGTCTGGCATAAGTAGAATAAGAATATGAACTAGAAAAATAATGTTTGTTTTCTTTACTTCATGAAAAGATACACCAAGCTTTAAACCCATAGATATTATACCTCCTACAAGTAACCCCACACTTAATAACATTGAAATACAATTTCTGTCCTTATCTCTTGCTGACACCACGCACCAACACATACTTACATATACGCTGCTTGCAATACTGGGGATCAAACCCAGAACCAGTGCATGCTAGGCAAGTTCTTCACTATGAGATAGATTCCTCTTCTACTTGGAATTTTAAAGACAGCATTCATGAAGTTTCCCAGGCTAGTGCTGAACTCACTCTGTAGCCCAGAAAGACATTGAACTTGCAATCCTCCTTTCTCGGCCTCCTCAACAGTTGCAATAACAGACCCGAGCTGCTGGCTATAGCTTACATTCACTTTCTGTGGTAGCAAGTGTTCAATCATTTGCTTTGTGAAATCTTTTTAAAGAATCAATTCTCACTGGCTTAAGAAATATGTTTGTTTCAGCTTTTAACTTTATGTTTTCTTCCATTGGCCTGTATTTGGTTTGTTTTTGTCATCTTACAATATTCATTACGAGGAAATGGCTTAAAACACATAGTAGATAAGATGCGAGCAGATAAACAGCAACTTCTACAACCCAACAACAAAATTATCTGTTTTGAAATTCTTAGCATTATAATTAAAATCAAAAGGAAAACTCCTTCTCCAGCAGACATCCCATAATTAGGAAAGGTTTTCAAGATGGAATTAAACTGGGGCATGAGGAAGGCCCGTGAGTGCAGAGAAAGATCATGGACCTGAATAAAACAATAAAAGGTTTTTCAAATAAAAATAAAAATAGAATTATCTTGTTTTGTGAAATTTTGTGGAAAGTTTTTTTCTTTCCCGGAAATATTATTCCCTTCAAATAAAAAACCAAAATTTGTTTTTAAATTTCCCAGTACCAATCTTTCTGGGTAATTCAAGTCATTGTGGAATATTGCATACCCCTCTTAAGAGCAAGAAGTACGAGAGCTGAACAGAATTGTTCCTTGACTAAGAAAAGCCAATCACTGTCATGTAACTTAGGTAACATGAGTTGAAAATGTCAGGAGAAAGTGAGGATGACAGTTGGCTGATGAGAGGGGTGAATCTGAGGTGTTTATAGAGACAGAAGTGAGGTGATCTGATGAGGACAGTCCATGCCTTTCCCCAGTGACACAGCAAAAGCTACTATAAAATTAACAATGATATTGTAGGGAAGGAAAAATTTAAATATCTTCAGTCAAAAGGGCTTAATTTCTGCATCTCTTATGAGATCAGGTCTCAGTCCACAAAAGACAGATCTTAAAAATAAAGTTCCTCCAATATTTTAGTTCCTACAAGTTCCAAGAAAAACATCTTATTTTACATAATGTCACTTCTTTTACATTTAGTCTAAAGCTTTATAACCATTGGCTGGGAGATCATAACTGTCCAAGGCGAAGCAACACGTCTTTCATTAAAATAAGCTCTCTTAAAGGGATGATTACTGCACAGCCAAGATAACCCCAAGTTAGATAATAGGCCCTCTATGGAGAAATACAAAATGGATTAAAACATAGATCTTGAAATTTTAGGCTTCCTTTAGCATGGAATGTCCTTGCTATTCGAAGCATGATTCGTTAAACAAGCTTGACTCGAAGACATTTTAGGAATGCACAACGAAACTACAGCACAGACTCCTCAGAGATACAACACAGATTAGTGGAGCCTGAGTTTCACGTGGAAGCAAGCTGAGAAGCCCACAGCAGGCCATTTATTTCATTGTATCGATTATAGATCATTTGGTTAGAGTTAACCTTAGGTCACAGATTAGTTCCTATTTAAATCATATTTTCAACATGTCGGGTAAATGTCTTGTACCTACTTGGTCCACAAGCCTGAGGTTGTTGTGACAATTAATGAGATGGCTCATTTCTACCACTTACGCCTGCCTGCTGGATTTCCCATCCAAAGAAAACGTAAATACAAACAGGATCTGACATTCAAGGATGTTCTAATCTAATGTACTTTCTCATATTTAATTTATATCATCTACTCCTCAATATTTTATAGCCAAACTACAGTATCTATGCATTATTCCAAAGCATTGAGTTATATTATTCTACTGCAGCTTGGCTCTTTCCAAAGCTTCACAAGATCTAATTCTCTGAGACATAGGGTGGAAAAGTGGTAAGAGCCAGAAAAAGGGCCAGGATGCCTGCTTCAAGATGTCTTCTCGACATGGCAGGAACTGGACCCATGGAACCTCAGCAATAGGGTGGCCTAAAGGAGACCTGCATAATGAGAGTACGAGTTGACATGCCAATGTGCATGGGGAAATTTTACAATGCCCATTCACAGATGGGGAACTACAGGACATCAGTGGCTGCTGGGAGAGGAAGCATCAGTCTTCTTCAGGAATAACACCCTCCCCGCCAGATAGGCTATCAGTCCCAAATAGTCAGTCTTAATTCAACACATGTACGCTCAAGCAGAACACTAACTGGACTTAGTAGGTAGGTAAGGGTGTGTGTGTGTGCGTGTGCGTGTGCGTGTGCGTGTGTGTGTGTGTGTGTGTGTTTGTGTGTGTGAACACACATATATATGCAACAATAACAGTTAAAGAAGAGGTCAGAATTTAAGAAATGGGAATGTGAGAGGGTATGGAATAGGGAGAGGGAAGGATGGAAATAATGTAATAATAGTACTCATGTATAAAAGTCCCCAAAAATAAAACTTTAAATTTAAAAACTTATTTAAAAAATTACTTTTCAAAGGCTCAATTATGGTTCATCTCTAAAGTGGTTCTGATATAAACAGGAATAATGAAATAATTACTCCTTTTTCTACCAAAGTTCAGTCATGTTGCTTTTTGCCATATATGATGCTGTATTTAATCAGCCTGGCCAGTCACTTCCAAGAATCTGCTATTATGGGCAACAGTAATTCAAAGTTGTAGATCTCAGAAAATATTTGCTTATTAAAAATTCTATGAATATAATTTCAGAGAAACTGTCCATGTCAATATTCAGTCATGACAAAATTTTCCAATACAAATCAATGTCTAGTTTTTAGACATTAGGATTACAAGATTTTGAGCACCCAGATTTGATATTGAAGCATATAACAGAAGCCATCAAATTTTACATTTCAGCAAGACAATAAGCAGAGACTAGAAATGGGAGGTGATCTGAGGGAGCAATAAACCTAGCAACAACATGACAGTTTGATTTCTATTGAGTAACCCCAACAGAACCTTTTTTTCCTTTAAAACTTCAGAGGGACAACAGCAAATCTCTAGTCTTTGGGACATTTAAAAGGCAGTATGTTGTAATCAGTATTTACTAAGCAATGGTTTTTGTTGGGAAAAAAGCATGGAGTTTGTGGGAATATATGAAATTTTGAGTCAAGTTTCTGGTCCCATTCCCAATGATTGGGAGAGATTGTTTTGTATTTATTTATGGAATGCTCTTTGGCAAGAAATGATGTGAGTCGTTGAGCCTCCCAGTTCCATAATCTAAAAATAATGACTATGCTATCTCCCCTATACCATAGGGATTTTACAGAAATAAAATGAGACAGTATAAAAACAATTTTGTGAAATATAGCCTATGGAATTTATACATAAGTAGAGGAAGCAAGGAACTCATAATAAAATTTTAGCATATAATAAAGATGATAATAAAATAATACTTTTCCTAAAAGTTGTATCTATTAATTGTTATTATAACCATGGAAAATATTGCTTATTAAAATATTGTGTGTATGTATCTGAAGGCCATCAGTGTTGCCATAAACTACTCAGGTAAACTGTGTGGATTGGAACATTTGAATGCTAAAGCAAGGCATTGGGATTCTGTTGTAAAGAAACAGAAGGTTGATCACTAAAAGCTTTTGGAGATTGAGGCTGACCTCAAGACAAGTGTGTAGACCACAGCACTACTCAAAGGACCTAAACCAAGCTTCCATAGGGGAAGTCTCAATTTAATGTCAAAATATTACATAATAAGAACTCAACTATTATAAAGTAACACATCAACCAGTTTGTTTGGGCAAAACAGTATAATCACAACTTTCTGCGAGAAATAAACAAAATCATCTAGGCAAAAGTTCTCTGTGAATGATAAATTGTGAAATACATACTTTTGCACACCCATTGTTTCACTTAAATTGTTCTTTAACTAAGGCTATTCAAAAGGCAAGTTGGGATTTTTGCCTTTTCTGCTCTGAAGGAACCATTGATGGAAGGGATCACTCCCAAAGGCCTTGCAGAGAGAGCAGGAATTCTTCCTTAAAAGATCCCAAAGATGAGGGACTTTGTCTCTATCTCCATCCATCACCAGACAAAGACTCTATGGTGATATTAGAGATAGTCATCAGTGTGATAGTGGAGCAAGGCCAATTTAGGCATCCTCTACTCTGCTGCCCAAGGACCTAGCTGGGGACATCCCCGTGGACACCTGGGATCCCCTCTAGAGTCAAGTCTCTTGCCAACCCTAAAATGGCTCCCTTAATGTAGATACCTTCTTCCCTGTTCCTATATCAGCCCTTCCTCCATCTCCATCCTCCCACTCCCCCAAGCTTTCTCCAGTCTTTCCCTTCTCCCTTCTCTCTCCCCCTCTCTCCTTCCCCCACCCCTATGCTCCCTATGACTTTTGCCTGGTCATCTTCTTTGCTTCCAATTTCCAAGAGGATCTATATATGTTTTTTTTGGAGAGGGCTGATCTTTTTATTTGGCTTCTCTAGTCTTGCCAACTATAGGCTTTATGAGGGAGGGGGGAGGAGGAGGAGTAGGGGAGCAGGAGGGGAATGGGAGGAGGGGAGGAAGTGTAAATTTTTTGAATGGAAAAATAAATTTTAAAAAAGGGAAAAAAAAAAGATCCCAAAGAACAATGAGAACTAGAAGTCTTTTGCATCCCTTCTCAATGTTCCCAGGCCTGTATAGGAGGGTGGAACAGGAAAACTTACTTTGTTCAATGTTAGCTATTGCTGAACAAGGGGCACCATGCTCCAGCTGAGGAAGGCCGTGCCGAGTAATCGCTCAAAAACCACAATTTCACATCCGAATTCCAAGAATATTCAAAAGCACTACAAACACCATCTGCTTGGGGGTACAACATTGGCTGCAAGCTGAACCTGTGACTGCTTGGCCAGAGCACACGCCTGATCCCCCTAATATGATTAATAAAGATCAATGAGAGTTACGAGAGGCTAGCTGACTAAAAAGATGTTTCCTATCAATGAACCAGAAAGCAGGCTTGTTTGTATACAGGCTATCCGTTGGCTGCTTAGAAACAAGCTTTTGCCCAGATTAACAGTTGATAATCATGAAAATGTGACTAACACAGAAAGCTTCAGAAGTGCAGGAGGAAGAGAAGCATTTCCACCGGCTTTTGGAGCTCCTCGCTCCGCTTGTCTCCAGCCTTTCCATACCCCAGATGTCCTCCTCACTCTTGAGCTCTTTGGCCTTAGAAACAGCTGATGAAGAAGGAATTGATCAAATTCAATACAGTTCTTCAAACAGTTGGAACAATTTATAATTCCAGCCTTCAAGCTCCAACAGCCACATGGGGGCCTGAGTTCCTCCAAACGCCAATCTGCTGCTGTCTACAGTGTGGGTTCTTGCAAGCAAGCAGCAGTCAGCTAGCTTAGAGAAGAGTAAGTCTGGCAGTCAACACAACTGATTACTCTTTATACAGGGCTCTGTCCCTTGTTAGCCAAGGAAGGGTTTGGAGACTTTTATCTGTCAGTGCCGGTCAACATCTTTAAGCGGGCTGTGTGTCACAAGACTACATTGTGAATTCTGATAACAGCCAAATGGCCCTAAGATATCGCCCTGCCTCCAAACATCTGTGGTTTCTTTTTTTTAGCTAAAGACGTCAGTATTTCTTGGGTTAGGGGCTCCCTGAGGTCAGTGGTTCAGAGACTTAGCTGCACCCTAAAGTCACCTGGAAACTTCAAGAACCACTGATCTCAACCTAAGACCTCAGACCTTATAATATCCAGGCTGGTTAAGAGTGTTTGTTTAAAACTGATGGGAGTTGGTAGCTGGAAGACGTGAACATAGAGCCTCCCCATGAAATGTAATTAGCAGAGCAAATTTGGGCACATTTGTTCTGGTGAGTTCAGTCTCTAGGCAATGGAAAATTTCTCACCATTTCACTGTGCTTTTTGCCTTCAGCCCAAAGTTAGTTTCCAAACCCTTTCATTCCCTTTTGCTGTTTTCTGTATCTTTTAGTAAAAGGAAAAATTCTAAAAATTTTTGAGTGTCTTTTGGTGGAGAATTTCATTATATTTTATCTGATTTTCTAGGCACCTTAATTTGACTTCACTGATGTTTTTCACTTGTGTCTCTTCTTTGTGAAGCTGTTTTCTTGTTTTCCTGGACATTTCTTGTTTTCCTGACAGGGTGGCTCACCTTGTAAACACTGTGGGCCTTGTATCAGTCTGGGTGAAAAGTGAGGAAGAGTATCTTTCAGGCTCACCATGACATCATACCCTGTAAGGTCACCATAAGTCCCACTGTAGATGCCAAATGTGATATAAATTTAAAAGTTTCTGGGTTTCTAATGATATTGTTTGATGTAAGCCTTCAGCTCTCTTTGTAGCATGTACATTATATACAGAGTGCTGTATTACATTGAACTCCACGTGTTATTGTGCAATAAAGGGGAAAGCTGACATAATTTGTTAAATTAAATTTTTAATAAATTGTTGGATAACAATCCAATCCAAAAGCATGTACAAAGTAAATTAGGAATTGAAAACACAGAGTCTATTGCTAATTTAAAGTATATCAGATGCCTTGGATAGGTATACACTCCATATCCACAGTGCAGACCTAAACACTCTCATTTGGTGTCTTATTGTCTTTTTAAAAAGAGATGATGTACAAAGGTTGAGGCTCAGTAAACATCAGATAAGAGCCAGGGCAAGGAAACATCAGGGAGGGCTAGACTTTAGACAGAAAGGGGTTTTCCTTCCTTGCTTCCTTCCTTCTTTCCTTCCTTCCTCCCTTCCTCCCTCTCTTTCCCTCTCTTCCTTCCTTCCTTTTTTCCTTCCTTCCTTCACTTGCACTTTAACAAAGGTTGTTTGTTTTACTAAAAGCAAACTCACAGCATTACCATGAACTCCCGCCAGCATTTCCATTGTTACCTTTGCCTTCAGAGAGGTTTAACAGCCATAAAACTTCCTCTGGGTAAAAACCCAGCACCAAAAATAACTTGGCGTTGCAAACACTCAGGCGTGAAGGAATGCTTGTGTGTGAGTGAGTGTTTATGCACCTTTGTATTGAATGTTCATTTGATCATTCTTAAGTACAATTTGAAGCATTTCCTCTAAATCTGTGTGGTGAATTTTTAACTCAGAATTTCATCTATACTCCATTAGAGATGATTTTTTTTAAAAACACTTTATCAATTCTATGCCACACAGATACCACCTTCTCTCGATCCTATTTCTCTCTGCAGCCTCTTCAAACCTGCACTAATGTGATTGCTAATTTCTACTTTAAATTCAAGTCATTACCTTGTTATTGTAACTTACAGATGCCCCACTAATCCCAATAAAGATCACTGGATTCTGAAATCTACCATCTGTCTGCTGTATTTCTTAAATGCCCATACAAAGAATGACTTAAGTCAACAGAGGAAAGTCCTCAAGGGGCTCACTATATAAGCAAGATGGGATTTGGAAATCATGAAAATTCTAGTTTTGCCACTCTCTAATAAGTTTATATGAGATCTCATAACACCTCTGTAAATTGTGTTCATTCTTGAAAGGATGCATTGGGCCTGAGTGCATCCTATTCTAAGATACCCAATAGCAATATCTAAATACCTTTTCAGTTCTGGGAGAATTCCAGGATGGGTACTAAGTAAGATCTTATCTTTAAAGCAGTTCCAGCAACTGAAGGGAGTACTATGATTTTGGCATTGTGAATCCATTTCTCAAGCCTGGAACTTTGAATCTGTCCACAGAATAATGTATAAGTTAAAGGCTAACCAAATGTGTGCACCTCATCTTTGTTAACCAGGAGACCAAGCACTGGCTAACCCATCTCACGCTTAGCATCTACAGAGGGAATATCACACAAAGCTGGTGCTGAAGTGCAGTCTTGGGCACACTATTCCTGAGAGGATTTGAGCTATGCTACCTTCTCACACACTAGCATATGTGCTATGTTTCCCCACCAACGCTGTGAGCTGCCTGACATCCTCCTAACAGGTTTTCCTTTTCTTTGACATTGAAATCGTTAAGCTGCTGTTGTTTATGATGAAGTTTCTAACTCAAAATATATAGAGCATTTAAGAGACAAATTATTTCATTTAGAAGGTGATGGAGGAAGGTCATTGGTTAATTATAATAAAGAAACTGCTTGGCCCTCATAGGTTAAAACATAGGTGGGAGGAGTAAACAGAACAGAATGCTGGGAGGAAGAGGAAGTGAGCTCAGAGGCCATGCTCCCCTCTCCCAGGCAGACGCCATGAAGCAAGCTGCCAGGTCAGACATGCTGAATCTTTCCCGGTAAGACTGATGCTACACAGATTATTAGAGATGAGTTGATTGGGATATGAGAATTACCCTGTAAGGGCTAGAGTTAATGGGCCAAGCAGTGTTTAAAAGTATACAATTTGTGTGTTGTTATTTCGGGTAAAGCTAGTCAGTGGCGGGAGCTGGGTGGTGGAATGCAACCCGCAGCTCCCCTCAACAAGAAGGTATTAGGCTCTTATTATTCAGTGTGCTTCTCTTTAGAAATGCAGAATCCCCGCCCTTCCTAGATCCACAGAATCAGAAGTTCATCTTCATAAGATCCAGATGGTGTGCATACACACTAGTACTGGAAAAGTCTTCTCCTGGGGAGTTGCAAGTCTGAGATTAGTGAACTTTCTATCTGAAGCATAGATGTAAATTCAGTGCACATATTTTCACCCTTGCAGCTTCAGAAAATGGAAGAATAATTTAATAACATCCTACAGGCAGTGCCCAGGTGTTAGTTTTCTCTGTTCTATAGCATGTACATCCAGTCTTAATAGAAGTTAGGAAAGGTATAGTGATAACATAGGGACTCATATACTTGAAATGGTAACAATTCTTTTCTGTTGCCACTATGGGAAGGAGATAAAATTCAAACTCTAGAGCTGTGCATGCCTGAGTATAGAGAGATGGATGTGGGTTTAACATATCCAGATTCTTTCATTGACAGTACATACTTCTGCTTTGCCAAGGTACTTTCAGGAACAAACTGCAACCAAGTTCTTCTCCAGTCCATCTCAGGTTGTGTGCCAGTGGGCAAGGAAACGGGCAAAGCTGAAGCAGCACTTCTCAGGACTATCCCAGCAGACCTCTGTGAATCAGAGAACAGTGGAGCCACAGAGTTCTTTCTCAACCTCTTCGCCACAGGTGCCCAAGTGTGGTGCTATAAGGGAATGATGAAGATCAAATGTGAAACTTAGTTCTAGCATCCACATTGTGGTAGTTTGAATGTGACTCGTCCCCATAAGGTCATGGGGAATGGCACTATGAGGAAGGGTGACTTTATTGGAGTAGGGCATGGGTGGCCATGGGGCCAGGCTTTGAGGTTTCCCTTGCTCAAGCTCTGCTCAGTGTGACACTCAAATCACTTCCTATTCCTGAGGATTAAGATGCAAAACCTCCCAGCTCCATCTACAGCATCACGTCTGCCTGGATGCTGTCTTGTTTGCTGCCATGGTAATAGACAAAGCCTCGGAACTCTAAGCTAGCCACCCTAATTAAATGTTTTCCTTTATAAGAGTTGCCATGGCCATGGTGTCTCTTTACAGGGATAGAAACCCAAACTAATACACACATAAAATGAGTCATATCCCTGATGGTAAAAGACAGAGTTTTCAAAGCAGGACCATTCTTGTCCCTATGTCAGGGTACCTGTTAAATGCAGTCTAGAAGTTTGTGTCACTTGCTCTGTAGAGTGATGTTTGGATTCTGAGTGAGTTGGGCACTGAGTCAATGCGGTAGAGTGTGTATAGGTCCAATAAGTGGTAACCAATAGGCTTCTGGCCCCTCCAGCAATACAAACGTAGACAAGTAGCCCTTTTCAAAATGACCCCTGAATGAGGCACCTTAGGGAGCAGATTAAGTGAATTTTTTTTCCCAAAGCCAGATAATTGTACGGATTTTAGAGTTCTCATCTATTTAGGCTTACAAGCCTATAAGGATTGAAAACTTCCAAACAGCAAGAATTGCCATATTTATCCTGACAAGACCTTCTCAAACTATTGGAAGAACTCAACCTCACCTTACTGGGAATTGAGAATTTTCATTTGCTGTTTTTATGAGTTTGGGTCATTTTCTGACATTCTTAATTTTTATTTTTTATTTCTGTGAATATATTAAACAGATACTTTCAGAAACATGGCTGGGACTAGGGAGATGATTTAGCAGTTAAGGTGTTTGCCACACAAGCAAGAGGACCAGAATTCAGAACCTGCCTCCTAGAACCCAGGTCAAACGCCAGGAGTGGGGTGCTCACCTGTTACTCCAGACTCAGAAGATAGACATGGACAGGTTGGTTAGACAGGATAGTCAGGAAGCTCTTGCGTCTGACTGAGAGATGGTTTCAAAAAGAATGGTTAAATGTGTACTAGGTTTATTCTTTACATCAGCGTTGGACCTTCACAGGCATCACACACGTTCACATACACACACCACATACATCACACATGTGCACATGCACCCCAACACATGCAAATAGGTGTACATATACTTACATGGCACATATATACACATAAAAAGAAAACATTAGAGTCTGTGGCTGTGGGATTTTTAAATAATAAGTTCTTTTTCCTGACTTTGAATTATATCATATAATCAAATATGATATAGCAATATCTAAAGCCAGATAAACTATTTTTATGATAATAGAGATTCAATTTGTATTTACAACAAGATTAGTTCCTGTTAGGAGGGTTTAATCTCTCCCGTGAGTACCATATGTTCATGTAATCACTCTCATCCCTAGTCTTCAAACATCCATCTATCAAAGTCAACAGAATTCACTGTTACCCACCTTCTTTGACTCATCTATTTCTTACCAGTAACTTGGTGAGAGAAGTCAAGGGAACTTCATGTTAGCATTATTTTCTATCAAAATATGTATACTTCCAAATTATCTCTCTAATTTAGTATTAGACTCAACATTATACAAGTGATACAAATAGCTAGACTATTTGTCACTATTCTCATGATTGTGACAAAATTTTTAACAAAAGCAATGAGAAAGTAAGGCTTTCCTTGAGTTTATGAAGATGCCATCCATTACGACAAGGAAGGTCAGTTAAGCTCACAATAGCATTAAACTAGGGTCAATGTATTCACATTTTGTTAAAGTGAGAAACAGAACGCTTTGTCAGAGGCTGGGCCAGGCTGTTACTCTCAAAGTGCAGTGACCCGCCTCTGCCAGCAGCCAGGCTTCGTCTTCTAAAGGCTTCACAACCTCCCAAGAGAGCACAGCCAGAAAACAGCCAAGTGTGAACACGCGAGCCTGCTGGAGAGCTTTCAGACTCAAACAGCAATAGCTGCCATCCAAATGACCACAGCATTGTAGCAAACAGGAAAAAAAAAATCTACTGATTATGAAAGCAGACTTTAGAATAAGGAATTTTAATTGTAATTAATGATTTTATCTTGTGAGTTATTCTTAATTTTATAGCTACCAATGAAACCATTCCCAAGACTTCTTCATTTTAAAAAAGCTGTTGGTTGTGGGGACTGGTGAACTGGCTTAGCAACTAAAATCATGTTTTATTTTTGCGGAGAGTCAAAAATTTGATCCCAGTACCCATGTTGGATGGTTCCTACCTTCCTGTAACTCCAGCTCAAAGGGATCTGACACCTTTTAGACTCTGCAGGCACGTAAACTCCCTCCCTCTCCCTCTCCTTCTCCCTCTCCCTCTCCCTCTCTCTCTATCACATTCACACACACACACACACACATACACACACACACACACACACACACACTTAAAGTATAAAGTAAAACTTAAAACAAGCACTGAGGACTGAAGACATAAAGTATTTGTGGAATAAATACAAAGACTTGCATCTGGTTCAGCAGAGCTCAGGTAAGAGCTGGGTACAGTAGTGCGTATTTATAATCCCAGGACTCCTATGGTAAGATACTATCATTCTAAAATTCATGTTTCAATCCTTTTAATGTGATGAATTTTTCCAATTATCTAGTGATCAGAAGCTGTTTAAACTATTTTTCATTCTCAGACCTTCTACCTCTCTAGCCATAAATCTAGGCTACTGAGATGTTTGCTTTTTTGAAACTTTCCCAATGTATTTAAACTGTGAACATGCATATCTCCTTAAAAGCTCTCTAGCATCAACAGCAAACTCACAGTACTTGAGCAGGTACTAGTGAGCAACCTCCACAGGACCAGGCCAGCAACCTTCGCAGGACCAGGCCTGAGCCAGAGATATCTGATGGAACAAGCCAGAACCAACAACCTCCACTGGAGCAGACCACAGTCAGAGATCCCCAACAGATCAGGTGCAAGCGAGTGACCTCTGAGAGAGGAGGCCTTAACCAGCAACCTCTGCAGGACCAGCCTGAGCCAACGACCAGGCCTAGGCCAGCAACCTTCAGGGAGAAGGCCCAAGCCAGGGACATCCACAGGAACAGGCTCAAGCCAACAACCTTCACTCGAGCAGGACTGAGCCAGTGACCTCCACCGGAGAAAGCCTGAACCAGCAACTTTCACTGGAGCAGGTACAAGGGAGCAACCTCCAAGGGAACAAGCCTGAGCCAGCAACCTCCACAGGATCAGGTTTAGGCCAGAAACCTCCGCCAGAGCAGTCACGAACAAGCAACCTCTGCTAGGGCAGACCTGAGCCAGCAACCTCTGCCGGAGCAGGCCCACATCAGATACTTCCATGGGAGCAGGCCTGAATGACCTCTGGTATTGCAGAGCAACCCCATGGAGTGCAAAGTGATTTCCGGGAATGCCAAGTGAGCTCCAGGGTGACTGGAACAGTGGTCTGGACTGTACCATGAGGTGCAACCATCTGAGCCTTGGATCCACTAAAGAGTAGAAGAGTGATCACCAGAGATACAGCCCCAACTACACCAATCAGAGAAAAATATGGGTAGACAAGGTAAGAATACACTCAACACCACAAAGAGCAACACAACACCAACAAAAACTAGTGACTCTAAAGCAGCAAGACTTGAACCCCCAATATAGATAAAGCAAAAGAAAATAACCTAAAAAAAATAGCTTTAGGAGAATGTTGAAGTCTCTTAAAGAGGAAATGAAAAATTCAAAGAAATGGAGGAAAAGACGAAGAAAAAAATTGAAAGAAATCAACAAATCCCTTAAAGAAAACCAAGAAAAAGCAATCAAATAGATGAAAAAAATGATTCAAGACTTGAAAACCGAAATAGAGACAATAAAGAAAACACAAACAAAAAAATTCTGGAAATGGAAAATCTGGGAAAATAATCAGGAACCACAAATGCAAACATAAACAGCAGAATACAAGAGATGGAAGAAAGAATCTCAAGCGATGGAGATACTAGAGGAAATATATTTATCAGCCACAGAAAACATTAAATCTAACAAAAATGTAACACAAAAATCCAGAAAATATGGACTCCTTGAAAATATCAAATCTAAGAATAATAGGGATAGAAGAAAGAGAAGCCTAACTCAAAAGCACAGAAAAATATATTTAACAAAATCACAGATGGAAACTTTTCCAACCTAAAGAAAGATGTGTACATGAATAAATAAGAAACTTATAGAACACCAAATGGACTGGATAAAAAATGTCCCTCACCACATAATAATCAAAATACTAAACATACATAATAAAAAAAGAATATTCCAATCAAATGGACCTAAGAAACCAGCAGTGTAGCTATCCTAATATCTAACAAAATAGACTTCAAACTAAAATCAATCAAAAAATGACAAATATTTCATATTTGTCACAGGAAAAATTCATCAAGAGGAAATCTTTACTGAACATCTATGCCCAAATTCAAGGGCACCTTAATATGTAAAAGGAAAACTAATAAAGATTAAATCACACATTAAACCCCATAAACTAATAGTGGGAGACTTCAACACCCCACTCTCACCACTGGACATGTCTGCCAGACAGAAACTTAACAGAGAAATAATGGAACTAACAGATATTATGAATCAAATGGACTTAACAGACATCTATAGAATATTCCATCCAAACATAAAAGACTATATCTTCTTCTCAGCACCTCACGGAACCTTCTCAAAAATTGACCACATAGTAGGTAACAAAGCAAACCTTAACAGATATACTAAAGGATGCTCAATCATTCCACAAGGACATATGCTAAACTATCTTCACAGCAGCATTGTTTGTCATAACTAGAACCTGGAAACAACTCAAATGTTCTTTGACCAAAGATCAGATAAAGAAGATGTGGCCCATTTACACAATGGAGTACTCTACCGCAGGAAAAAATATAATGACCTCTTGAGATTGCAGGCAAATGGATGGATCTAGAAATCATCATATTGAGTGAGGTAACCCAGACCCAGAAAGACAAATACAATATGTACTCCCTCATACATGGCTTTTAGACATAAAACAAAAAAAAAAAACCCAACCTACAATTCATAATCCCAGAGAACCTAGACAACAATGAGGACCCTAAGAGAGTCATACATGGATCTAATCTACATGGAAAGTAGAAAAGGACAAGATCTTCTGAGTAAATTGGCAGAGTGAGGATCATGGGAAAGGACAGAAGGGGAGGGGGAAGGGTGTGGAATGGAGAAAAATATATAGCTCAATGAAAACAATAAAACATATAATAAAAGAAAACAGTATTCTAGAAATGGCAGTTTGTTCCTTTATTGTTGTTTGTTTTTTCTGGTTGTTCTACTGCTTATGCTCTCTGAGCATTTACCTTTACTCCTGAGATTTTCCAGTATATTAATTACTTAGCCTCACTTTAATCCTGAGTTCTTTTTGCTAAGCCATCTTTAGCAACTTTTGAGTTTCTGGATGAGGCATTTTCTTCACTTGGCCTGCACAGGGGATTCTTTAAAAACCCTCCAGTGGTTCTGGATTCTTGTCATTCTTTCTCCACATGCGGTGCTCATTGTCTCTTGCTTGGCATCTGCACCATCCCTCCTGTTCCTGCATCTGCATTGCCTGCACTGCTGCACTGCAGCTGCCACCTTCCTGAGAAACTCACTTAGCAGTGAATTCTTTCAATTTTTCTAATTATGCAGAAAAACCTGAGATGAATAACCAAACACTGAAATGTTCTTCTTCAACCTAATGTGATCCAAGTATGAAGGGAGCTCATTGTCCACTAAGAAGACTAAGTGAGAGGATTTGGGAAATAGGGTAATATATTTTAAGCTGATACATAATATCAAATAATAATTACTACTGTGAACATGAAGCAAAATGCAAGAGTTTCTTAAAGAACCATAAGAATATTACATTTCTTCTATCACATTAATATCAGAGATATTCACTGTAACTGACTGCTGGCTAATTAAGAACAAGCATCTAATATTGTCTACCATCTGATGAGTTCTTACAGAAATGCTTGCTCAGCTGTATTCATTCCACTCTATTAACAATAACTTGAAAACGAAAAGCAAGCTAGATGTCCATCAACTGATGTGTAGATAATAAAGGTGTAGTTTATATGCACAGTGGAATTCTATTCATCTGTAAGTAAAAATAAAATTATACTCTTAATGAGTAAAAGGAAGAAACTATAATAAATACCGAGTGACATAACTCAGACAAATTTTGAATATCCTTTCTGTGCTGACTATTTTTGTGTTAACTTGATACAATTTAAAGTCAGCTAAGAGAAGGAAACCTCAACTGAGAAATCGCATCCATCAAATTGATATGTAGGCAAGCCTATAGGACATCTTCTTAATTAGTGATTGATGTGGGAGGGCTCAGCCCACTATGGATGGTCCCACTCCTGGTTGATGGACCTAGATGCTGGAAGAAAACGGGCTGAGAATGCTATGAGGAACAAAGCAGTAGGTGATATGGCTCTATGGCTTCTGTATCAGCTCCTGCCTTCAGATTCCTGCCCTGTTTGAGTTCCTGCCTGGGACTCCTCTAATGGATTGTGACTCAGGATCTGTAAGCCAAGTAAACTCTT
>NW_004949226.1:154406-156457 GCF_000317375.1 Microtus ochrogaster | reverse complement strand
TGACTCAGCTTCTTTCTCCCAGCATTCTGTTCTGTTTACTCCACCCACCTATGTTTTAACCTATGAGGGCCAAGCAGTTTCTTTATTGCTTAACCAATGAAATCAACAGATAGAAAGATGACCCTCCTCCATCAGGCAAGGTCTAGGCAGTGGTGCAATAGTAGCCTTGTATGGTAGAGGCCACCAATACATATCTAACTGAACACAAAGCTCACTCAATTGTAGGGAATACATACCTGTCATTGTCAGCCTAGCCAACTATACATGACTAGAGAGGTCTATCCTTATAACCATAGTTAAATGTAGCCCTCATGTCTTACCAAAGAAGCTTCTTTATTACAGCAGGTGGAGACTTTTGGAGAGCCCAGGGACAGTCAAAATTCAGAGGATAAGTGGTTTTCTAGTCCCAAAAGTGACATCCATAACACAGCCCTACAACTAAGGCTTGGATAAGACAGTGGAAGAGGAGAAGAAGGATTATAAAATCCCGAGGACAAAAAGAAGTGCTGCAAGGTAGTGTCTTCTGAAGAGTTGCTCCCATGAGTTCTCAGTGATATGACTGCCTTAAAAGACCTGCAAAATGTACAACAATGGACACACCAAAATGGCTGGAAGATAACTTCACAAAGCCCCATCTCTCAATAAAGAGCTTCAGTCAATGGTAACTGAAGGAGAGAGAGTTTTTGGTGTTACTGCTTTTATTGTTCTTTGCTTTTCAGGGGCAAAACCCTAATAATAAGGGTACAGCCCAAATGCATGCAGATGAGGGCAATATTAATTCAAATCATACTAGATAGGTAGGTGGATGGATAGATAGATAGATAGATAGATAGATAGATAGATAGATAGATAGGCCAACAGACAAGATAGAGAGACAGCAAACAATAAATATAAAAGAAAAGATCAAATTTTAAAGGAGTGGTTGAGGAACATAAATGGAGTTGAAAGGAGTCTCTGGGGTGGAAAGTGTGTAAATACAGTGTACTGATATATGAAATCCTTAAATTAAAAAATAAATGTACTATTATATATTCAAATATGGGCTACAGTATAAAATGCTATGTGGAACAAGGAATCAACTATACACTTTTGTCTTTATTTTTTTTCATTTAATTTTTTGCTTTATTTTATATCCCAACTGCAGTTTCCCCTTTCTCCTTTCCTCCCATTCCCTTCCCCATATCCCTCCATAATCCACTCCTCCTCTGCTTCTGTTCAGAAAGCAGCAGGCCCCCCTCCCATTAACAAAACATATTAACAAAGCATATCAAGGTGCGGTAGGACTAAGCTCCTCCCCTTATATTAAAGCTGGCAAGGAAACACAGTATGAGCAATAGGTTCCTAAAAGCCAGCCCAAAGCATTAGGGACAGGTCCTGTTCCCATTATTAGAAGTCCCACAAATAAATCAAGCCACACAACTGTCACACATGTGTAGAGGACCTAGGTCAGTCCCAGGCAGGTTTCCTAGTTGGCTCAGCAGTTAAGAGCACTGGCTGCTCTTCCAGAGGTCCTGAGTTCAGGTTCACAACAGTTTTGACTTTAAATGACTAAAAAGACACATATGAAAGTGCTTTTTACACCGTTTAGTGTTCTAAAATATCTCTGCAAATGAGATGCAATATCTGGATTTCAAAATAGAAACTCAAGTTGTTGCTAAAAATATTATTTTAACCTTGCTCTTGACAACTGCTTACTATATAGATATTTCATTGTGACCCCAAGCTAACACATTTAAAACTCTCTGGCTCCAAAATCAAGCAAGGTGTATTGCTTTTGGCACAGGCTGTATAATTTCTGTTGTGATAAATTTTCATCTTAGGCAACATAAAGAACTCATTTAATAGAGAAAGCAAAGATTATGTTTTCATCAAGTATTAATAGTATCTTCTATTTATATTAACCCAGAAACTTGCTATGTGAAAAATCTGATTCAAAGCAATTTATAAAGCAAAGTTTCCATCTAAGGCATTTTCTATAACCATTGCAAACACAGTCTCCAAAAGTAAAAATAATCTCTATTATTGTGAAAATAGTGGCTCTTTCCTCCTCT
>NW_004949226.1:141017-141701 GCF_000317375.1 Microtus ochrogaster | reverse complement strand
CTATCATACTACAAAAGCATTTGTTCAACTATATTCATAGCAGCATTATTTGTAATAGCCAGAACCTGGAAACAACCTAGATGCCCTTCAATGGAAGAATGGATAAAGAAAGTGTGGAATATGTACGCATTAGAGTATTACTCAGCGGTAAAAAACAATGACATCTTGAATTTTGTATGCAAATGTATAGAAATAGTAAACACTATCCTGAGTGAGGTAACCCAGACCCAAAAAGATGAACATGGGATATACTCACTCATAATTGGTGTCTAGCCATAAATAAATGACATTGAGCCTATAATTCGTGATCCTAGAGAAGCTAAATAAGAAGGTGAACCCAAAGAAAAACATATAGTTATCTTCCTGGATATTGGAAGGAAAAAAGATTGCCAGGCAAAAATTAGAAACTTGGGGGTGGGGGTCAGTGGGAGTAAGGGGAGATGGGGAGAAAAAAGTGAGAAGGAGGGGATGGGGAGAGCTTGGGGAATGGGATGGTTGGGATGGAGGAAGGGTGGATATGGGAGCAGGGAAATATATATCTTAATTAGGGGAGCCATTTTAAGGTTGGCAAGAGACTTGACTCTAGAGGTGTCCCCAGCTAGATCCTTGGGCAGCTGAGGAGAAGGAGCCTGAAATGGCCCTATCCTATAGCCATACTGATGAATATCTTGCATATCACCATAG
>NW_004949226.1:137856-139432 GCF_000317375.1 Microtus ochrogaster | reverse complement strand
GTAGAAAGACTGCACAAGCTCATAGGCTTTCTGTTGTTTCTATTGTTATTGAAATTCAGCTTCAATCTGTGGTGCTCTGATAGGATGTACGGGATTGTTTCAAGCTTCTTGTATCTGT
This sequence comes from Microtus ochrogaster, assembly GCF_000317375.1. Taxonomy (NCBI): domain Eukaryota; kingdom Metazoa; phylum Chordata; class Mammalia; order Rodentia; family Cricetidae; genus Microtus; species Microtus ochrogaster. Next base: position 139,314 of record NW_004949226.1, on the reverse strand, counting down.
TGAGACTTGTTTTGTGACCAAATATGTGGGCAGTTTTAGAGAAGTTCCATGAGGTACTGAGAAGAAAGTGTATTCTTTTGGTTTGGGTGAACTGCTCTGTAGATGTCTGTTAGGTCCATCTGAGTTATAACATCTGTTGTTCCATTTTGTCTCTGCTCTGCCTGGATGACTTGTTCACTAGTGAGAGTGGGATGTTGAAATCACCCACTATTAATGCATGGGGTTCAATGTATGATTTAAAGAGCTTTAGTGGTGGTTTTTCTTGTTTGCTTTTACAAATGTAGGTGCCCTTGCATTTGGGGCATGGATGTTCAGAGCAAACACCATCTTGGTGGATTTTTTCTTTGATGAGTATCAAGTGTCCTTCCTCATCTCTTTGGATCAATTTTTGTTGGAATTCTGTTTTGTTAGGTATTAGAATCACTACACTGGTTTGTTTCTTAGGTCCATTTGATTGGAAAATCTTTTTTCAACCATTTACTCTGAGGTAAAGTCTGTCTTTCCCTTTATGTAAAGGGATATTTTCCCAGGCACCAAAGGCCTGGGGGTCAACAGGCCCTTGGTGGCCTAAACTCACTAACTCAGCTATCTGAGCATGTGGTAACTTCCTGAAATTGAGCCAACCCAGATTTGCCAAGCAACAGCTGCAATGGCATGAGACAAGTTGACCTGAACCAGTCTCCACTGCCACGAGAGCCCCTGATGCCAGTGGTGCTGCTTCCACTTCCCAAGCAGGTTGGGGTTGGGGGGGTCTATATAAGGCTTTTGCCTTCCTAAAATAAACTGAGCTGCTACACCCACCCTTTGATCCTGTACCTACTCGCCCCCTCCCCAACGGGGAAGCTTAGTGGGACTAAGCAGCAGATCAAAGCATTGCTTGTTTAGGTGTGTTTCTTGCATAGAGAATGATGGATCCTGTTGTCACATCCATTTGTTGGCCTGTGTCTTTTAATTAGGGAATTGTGTCCATTGCAATTGAAGGATATTAAGGACCAGTGATCATTAATTTCTGTTATTTTGTTGTTGCTAGTGGTGGTAGTAGTGTATGTGTGTGTGTGTGTGTGTGTGTGTGAGAGAGAGAGAGAGAGAGAGAGAGAGAGCCAGAGAGAGAGAGAGAGAGAGAGACAGAGAGAGAGAGAGACAGAGAGAGATTCCCTTCTTTTGATTTAGCTGGTGTGAGATTATTTACTTCCTGTATTTTAATGGGTATAATATCCTTCTTAGGTTAGAGTCTTCCCTCTGGCACCTTCTGTAGGGCTAAATTTATAACTAGATACTGTTTAAATTTTACTTTGTCATGAAATTATTTTGTTTTCTTTGTCTGGGCTGGCATTTGTGGTCTCTTGGAGTCTGTAAGACATCTGTCCAGGTCCTTCTATCTTTTAGAATCTCTATTGAGAAATCAGGTGTTATTAGGTCTACCTTTGGGTATTACTTGGCCTTTTTCCTTTATAGTTT
>NW_004949226.1:134193-137546 GCF_000317375.1 Microtus ochrogaster | reverse complement strand
TTTTTTTGTTAGGAATATTTTAGATACAACGTTCTCTTGACCACTGTATCAATATCTTCTATTGTATCTTCTAATCCTGAGATTCTCTCTTCCATCTCTAGTATTCTTTTGGAGATACTTGCATCAGTGGTACCTGTTCAAGTATATAGATTTTGAATTTCCAGAATTCCCTTAATTTGTGTTTTCTTTATTGCTTCTATATCCATTTTCAGGTCTTGAACAGATTTGTTAATTTCCTTCTACATTTCATTGCTTTCCTTTGACTTTCTTTAAGGGACTTCTATTCATTTCCTCTAATTATTGCTTGCATTTTTCTAAATTTTCTTGAAGGATTTATTCATTTTCTCTTTTAGGAACTTAGTCATCATCATAAAGTCTTTTTAAGACCTTTACTTGTGTTTCTGTTGTGTTGGAATATTTAGGGTTTGTTGTAGTAGGATAGCTGGGTTCTGGTGGTGAAATATTACCATGGTTGTTGTTTCTCTTGTTACTATGCTAGTCCCTAGACATGTGGGTTTGGGGTAATAAAAGGTCTACATACAGATTTCTGCATTTTTTCTTTGTTGGACGGGTGCTTTGTTCCTTAGTTTCTGTTTCCTCTATGGTCTTCCGGTCTGTGTGGCCTGGGCTTCTCCCAGTCTACTTAGTCTCTAGTAGACTGGAGTCTCCATTGCAGTTGGAGGCTAGGGCAAGGCAACAAAGAGAACACAGGACTGGTAACAGGATAGAGGGCTTGCTGAGAGAGTGAGAGACTAGGGGAATTTGGTGGGCATGCAGCCTACCTGGACTTTCTCCTAGTCTGCTTGGTCTCTGGTAGAATGGGCCATCTTTGTCCCAGTTGGAGGCTGGGGCAAGACAACTAGGAGAGTATGGGACTAAGGCATATGGTGGGTAGATGCCAGAATAGTTAGATAGTGGGGGAGTTTGTTAGAGATGCAGCCTACCTGGACTTCTCCTAAACTGTGAGGTCTCTGATAGAGCAGGCAGTCAACATCCCAGTTGGGGGCTAGGTTTTGGTGAAAGGGCTGGTCTCTAGTAGAGAAAAGGAGTCTCTGCCCCAGTAAGGCACTGGGATATGGTGGGGGACTGGGGATAGGGTGGGCAGAGGCCAAGAGAATGTGAGAGTTTGGTGGGCAGGAAGCCCATCTGAACTTCTCCCAGTCTGCAAGGTCTCTGGTAGAGCAGGGATTCTCTTTCCAGTGGGAAAGTTGGGCCACTAGGAGACTGGGGACTGGGGATAGGGTGGGCAGATGCAGAGAGAGTGGGGGAGTTTGTGAGCAGGCTGTCTACCTGGACTCCTCCCAGTCTGTGAGGTCTCTAGTGACCCAAGCTTAAATCTTTGCCTTGCACAGCAAGTGTATGAGTCAGGGTTCTCTAGCGTAACAGAACTTAGAGAATAAATAAATATATACATGGAATGTATTAGAATGGCGTACAGGTTGCAGGTCAGCAATTCCAACACTGGTTGACTTTGAATTGAAAGTCCAAGAATCCAGTAGTTGTTTAGTCCCCAATGCCAGATGTCTCAGCTGTGCTCCAGGATACACTTGAATCCTGAAGAAGTAGGCTTTAATGCCAGGGAAGGAACGGTAGTGCTAGCAAGGGCAAGAAGTCAAAGACCAAAAGCTTGTCTTCCATGCCCTTATATTGACTTCTAGCAGAAGGTGTGATCTATATTAAAGGTGTAGGACCTCGAGAAGTGGATAGGAAGTATGTGTCTTCCTACCAGAAAGGTACTGACTAGCAGTGGATCCACCTGCTTCAAACCAAGCAACAACAACAACAAAAATCCTCACAGGTGTGCACCCCATTCTGCCTAAGACTGCAGCCAGGGAATGGCGCCACTACCTTCAGTGGGGATCTTCCTACCCTAGTTCAGTCTTCCTGAAAAACAACCTCTCAAGCATGCTCAGAAATTTTTCACAATGGTGATTTTACATCATATCTGTGTGACATTCAAGATTAACCATCACAGTGGAACAGCTGGGTTATATGACAGTTCCTATTGTTTTGTTTTTAGGAGCCTCCATACTGATATGTATAGTGGCTTAATTAATTCCCCTGCATCATCACAAACATTTATTAGTTATTATTTTTCTTGCACTATCCATCATAACTATGATGAGATGGACACTCACTTTGGTTTTGATTTTCATTTTCCTAATGACTAAACATGTTGCAAACTTTTTCACATAGTGATTGACTATACACATTTCTTTTGAAAAGTGAGGAAGCAGGGTTTTTTGGTATTTATTTATTGAAATACTTTTTAAATTTTTGGTTCTTTATATATTCTAGGCATTAGTAAAATATCTGGACTATATATTTTTATATTCTGAGGGATAGCACTTCACTCTGTCATGTTTTTCCAACATAATACTTTTATTGATAATTTGGGAATTCCACATCATGTACCCTGATCACACTCACTTCTCACTTTTCCCAGGTCTGCACCCCGACCCTTCTGATGTCCCCCAGAAAAAGAAGGGAAGAAGAGGAGGAGGAGGAAGAAGAGGAGACAAGTCACAGGAGCATGGTCAGACTCCCAGGGGCCAGCCCCATAATAAAAGCTACGACCTTCCACAGTCATGTATTGTTCTGGTGATATTCCAAACAGAGTTTGCATTTGGTTTAGTCAGCCTTCGTTTCCATGATTCCTGATATTTAGAGTTTGTTTTTTTTTTTTGTTGTTGTTGTTGTTTAGAATCTCTCTCTCTTTTTTTAATTCTTTCATATCCTGTATTGACTTCTTTAGTTCATTCTTATGTTTGTTTGTGTCCTCCTTCAAGTTACTGGTTACTTTTTAAATTAGTCTTTTTGATTCCTTATCTGACATTTCATTTACTTTTATTATTTCGGATTCAGTTACTAAAGAATTATAAACTTTGAGGAGTCATTTTGTTCGTTCTTGTTTTGTTTGTTTGCTTGGTTTCACTTTTATTTTGCTTTGTTTTCCTCTGTTAGGGATTACACATTTGCTAAAATGAATTTCTCTTCAATTGTTATATGAGCGCCTTCTTGGTGAGAGACCTTTCCTGGGACTGTGTCTCCAGTTGCATTCAGAGAGAAGAAAATTTGCCATTCAAACAGCAAAGCAAACCAGATGTAGAAATGTAATAAAAATTAATTTTAAAAAGTACACCACCAGAGATACTGTAGAATAATCTAACCAGCTAAAATTTAATGAAGACAGAAATAAAAATAATAAAATATTGAACCATAAGAAGAGTAGAGAAATGGGGGAGAAAGAACACTCTTAAAGGGACTGTGAGGAAGAGAAATGTAGAAGATAAAAAATTTAATTATAGAATTTAAATAAATAAAAATTGATGGTGTTAAGCAAAGTAAGATGA
>NW_004949226.1:123227-133887 GCF_000317375.1 Microtus ochrogaster | reverse complement strand
GCTACAGGAAGCTGGTCATGGGGAAAGCATCCCTATTAGAGCTACATGCCCATAGAAACTTCCCTTCTTTGCATGCCAGAAGCCATTGTTGACACCAACAAACATTGTGGCCTATAGGCCACACAGATTTCCACTTACTCTGGTGCACCCAGTCTGAGCCCAAGTCATGAGTGTCCCTGTGGTATTGGAAAATGGAGGATGTGGAACACTCAATTCTACATTTGTGGAGGGAACTAAGGGAATGGCTTCTGCCTGACTATCCTACTTATGACTTTCAGAAGCTAACCACAGTAAATCCTGTGAGCACACTGAGGGAGGAAACCAAGGAAAGTCAGCAAATGCTGACTAATATCTACACACATCCCCCAAGAGGGCAGGTTAACTGACCACTTGGATAGCTACAGTTCAAGCTCTCAACTTCTTAAACATCTCAGTGGATCCTTTCACGTCATCATTACTGGTGGTTATCAGAGCTGGTCGTTCTTATCACTTAATATGTGGATAAAAGTGCTCATCTGTTAATATTTCACAGTTTTAGACCTATATATGATATCCAGAAAGAACTTTGGGGTTCCATCACACTTGCAGGAAAACATTATCTTTGACCACCACCTATCCCAGTATGCCCTCCGCTATCCAGCCAAGATCACACAATGGATTACAAGCTGGATTGCAGAGACATCTGTGCCCTCTGCTTCCGTTCCTGGTCACCTAAAATTTATTTCCCACAGAACATCCAGGGTCACATTTGAAAATTATAATCAGAGTGTCATCTTCTCTCTGCTTAAAATTTCCAGTGACCTCCCCATGCCTGTGGGAAAGTCCTTTACCGTGTGATCTCCAGGCTGTTAGGAGCTGATCCAGTCCACCACTTCCATGTAATTCCTCTTTCCTTCCTTTCATCATGTTCTTCTCTGGAAACTCTGCCTTTTTTCTGCTTGTTAGCCCCTTGAGACAAACCTCCCACAGGATGCTTCCTCTTGGTCTGTGTGGTTGGACTTCAATGTGCCTGAGTCCCGTCACTCATGTCTCAGCTAAATTCTGACCACCTCTTTAGGAAGGTTTTCCCTGACCATGCTATCATAACAATCAAATGCCACCTCGCCACATAGGTGCTGGCTGGCCCTCCAAAGCATCCTCTTCATCAGAATGCCTTTCTGCATCAAAAATTACACTCACATGTTTTGCAGGAGTCTAATAAAGCATTGTCTCAGAAGGGGAAGAATGTTGCTTTTCTTATCTTCTTGAAGCTGTACCTAAATATGGTACGAATTTTCTGCATAAATGTTAAGTTAAAGAATAAAATGAGATGATTCTTCCACACACTCCAAGAAGTGGTACAGGACTCCTCCAAAGTCACAGAACTAAAGCTTTCTCTAAATTAAGACACTAGAAAGCCAGCTCTGAAGTAGAAGCTGTGTGGTTCTTTCTATGCCTCCCTTCCAACACCAGCATTTACTGTAGCACAGAGTATGACCCCCAGAAGTCTTTTTCTTGGGACTAAGAAGTGAGTGCATCAAAGACATGAACCAGTAGAGGGTGTGCTTAGACAGCCTGCAGTTCTCAAAAAAAAAAAAAAAAAAAAAAAAAAAGCTAATTTGTGACCAGAGAACAATGTTTAGAACAAAGATCTGCTACTCCAAGTGTTCTCTGAAGGGAATTATAAATATAATTGCTCACATAAACCAGCAGTATCATATATTCAAATACTATGTGATGTGTTTAATCTCCTGTTACCCAAATGAGATTTTCCTTTCTATAATACACAAGTGATCACGTAAATTATTGTTACATCAATTATAAAAAGTAATAAAAATTTAACATGCACAATACATACACCACTTACCAGTTGTCTACACTAATTCAGAGGCCAATATTTAATCTCATTTGTACTACTTAGAACGTATAAACATTGTATAATTGATTTATTTTAAAATAAAATTCCACTAAAAACAGCAAGCATAAAAATATCTTTCTGTTTCTCTAGGAATACAGCAGAGCTAGCTTGGTAAGAAAGAGTCTAAGAAGCTAGAGATACAGTAGCTAGAATTTTTTCTTGTAATTCTCTATTTAGTTCCCTCAAGACTATAAAAATTAGCTATGATTGTGCCCAGTCTACAAACCCTGAGATGTAAGGCAATGTCTCAAGCTTCTGTTAGTCCTTAGGAGGCTGAGATTCAAAGCAAGTTTGCCACTTCCTCTCACTGCAGCGTGGAGATGACAGTGAAGCTGCACATTAGGTTCCAAATACACAGAACCAATGTGATTACAGCGCTTTAAAAGCCTGAAGTGAGAGCAAAATGAAGTAACTCATGACATCTCAGCCAGAGATCGCATGCAATGGCCTAAGAGCCATCATTCTCTTGTTCTCATCTCTGAGTATTGTAAATACCGATACTCATTCACAATATTTCCCAATGAAAACCAGACAGAACCTTCAAATCTTCCTGAATGTGATATGCAAATAGCTCTTTGTCAATCACTTGGAGATGACACTTGTGCTGGCTAGTTTTATGGCAATTGGACACCAATTAGGATCATTTGGGAAGAGGGTATCTCAAATTAGAAAACTCCCTCAAGAGACTGGCCTGTGAGCAAACCTCTGTGGTATTTTCTAGACTGACTGATGATTGATGTAGACCCAGCTGACTAGGGATGCTGCCACCCCTGGGCTGATGGTCCTGGGTGCTATAAGAAAGCATGCTGAACAATACATCAGAGCCAGCCAGTAAGCAGCACTGGTGCCTGCCTTGAATTTCTGCCCTGACTTTCCCTCAGTGATGGACTGCATGGCGCAAGGCAAAACAAACCCTATCCTCTCTAACTTTTGCTTGCTTGGGTTTTTTCTTTTTCTTTTTTTTTGTTTTGTTTTTACTTTTTTGTTTTTTGTTTGTTTGTTTTTAATTGGTTGGTTTGTTGGTTTATTGTTTGATTATGGTGATTCACCACAGCAGTAGAAACCCTAACAAGACAGAAATGGTACCAGAGAGTCAACTACTGCTGTATCAGACCTGACATGCTGCTTCCGGGAGGATTTGAAACTTTGAACTAGAAAGGACATTGAATGTTCAGAGCTCAGGTGACTGTTCTGTGGGAAGTTAGAGGCTAATGACGAGATCAGTGAGAAGAATGAAGGCCTGAGTCATAAAGTTTTGAAGGAGATTGTAAGACATCCTTAACCACTCCGTGGGGGGTCCTTTGATAGTTTGAATTAGTAATCTGTGGTTCCTGGTCAGTTAGGTTTCAATGAAGTGAACCCTTTGCTTTCCTGGGATGGCTGGGGCTAGTCAGCTGGAGCTGAGAACTCGGTAGATGTCAAGCAAGCTGAAATCTCTGTAAAGTATTTTCTCAGGATCGGCACACAGAAAATGCGGCCATGGTTGGATCTCAGCGGGCAGCCAAACTTGGAAACGTAAGAGTCACCCAGGTAGCACTGGTTCTGAAGGCATGAAGTCATGAACAGCAGTTGAGGCTTGGCACTGCCTAGCGGAGAGATAATCCCTAAGGAGAAGCTGCACTGGTGAGGGTGCAGCCTCAGCTGCAGTAGAAAGCCCCGAATGAAAAGGGTCCTGGAGAAAGGTTGCAGTTTGGCACCATATGGAGGGTGAAAGTCCCAGCGAGAGCACAACGCCATTGCATGTTAGTTTTGCTTCTCTCCACAGTGCACGGCCCACTCCGCTTCTTCTCTCCCGTATCTCCATCTCATACTTGTTCATCATCGCGGTGCCTGCTTGTGGGCCTAAGCTGCTTGTAATCATAGCATGTCATCAAATCAGCAGAAACCCTAACTAAGGCAATACTGAAGTTTAAAGTACTTGTCCTCCCTTTTATAGCTAATGCATACGTGGTGGTTATTTTATGTAACTGAATGAAATTGAATTGCGTAAGATCTTTGAAAAATGAACTTTCAGAAAGTAAAACAGAACATCCATCCCAAGTTTATTGACTATTTTCTTTCAATATTTCTCAGTATTTTTCACCTCATTCAACTTTCAAATAAGCCTCAAATATAAAATGCAGTTAATCTATTGATTAAAGTAATAGATATTTCCCTTGAAGGACACAGTGCTGTTTATTACCAAACTCAATAACCAAATGACCTAACATTTTAGAGGTCTAATTTTTCAGTCTAGTAGGTCAATAAAAACCTGCAGTTTATAACCTTAAAGCATACTTATTTTTATGAAAGACACTATTATAAAACATATTGCACATTTCAATTTTATTTCACAGAAGTATCGAAGGTATGTTTACCTGTAGAAGAAATTACACTGTGAATTACACAGTTCATATTCTTTCTGTGAGATGTTTTCTACTGTTCTTTGCTATCTGTTTGTCAACCATGAATTTATGCCACTTAAGATGACAATACTACCCCAAAAACCATAGCCTGCCTATCAATGCCCCTAGTGCTAGACATGAGAAACTTTTCTCATGAAGTCTTTTTGAATTGTTGGCCAGGGGAGTCCAGGAGACTCCAGGAACATTAGAGGCTGCTGCTGCCCTTGCTTGCCTCTTAGAGTTTGAAAGTAATGCCCAATTTCTGAAGACACCATGCGCTCTGGACACAGGACATGAAGACACCTTGCACACTGGACACAGGTCGTAGGGTATCTGAACTGGGTCTAGAAGTCTACTCCCTGAAGACTAGCTTTCAATTTTATTAATGGTGAAAGAATATTTTGTTATTAATATGAACAGTATTGCCAAACATTAGTAAGGCCCTATCTCAAAAAAATTAATTCTAGTCTGCATAGCCAATAACCAAAATATAAAACACTGTGTACATAAACATATCAAAAAAAAGGGAAGGTAGTCTGGTTGAGAGAGTAGAGTGCTACTGGGAAGCAACTCTTCCTCACTTGCAGTGACAAAGAAGAATTTTTTTAAGTAGATTGACATAAGGAATGCATTTTGCAGAGAGGAATTTTTGACAGACTTTTAATCAAAAGTAATTAAATTAGTGAATAAAAATGTTATCTTTCTTTAGGGGGTAAATTAACAAAAAAGTTTGTTTTCAACCCAACCTTAACTTTAATAAAAAAACTTAGTTTCTTTTCTTTTTTCCAAATAAAAACTTTAGCATAAGTTCTTAACACAAAACACCTTTGTGGTTTTGGAACAGTTAGTAAATTGCACAGTAAACATATTCTGAGCATTAATATGAATTAAGAATTCATCCTCTATTTATGCATATGAATATGTATAGATATGTGAACACACCTGCTCAATCTATATGGTGTGTGTGTGTGTGTGTGTGTGTGTGTGTGTGTGTGTGTGTGTGTTTAGGACTAATCATTTGGCAATGGAAAATCAATTAACTTACTCAAAAATTACAATTAAAGAAATAGAGGCCATGAATTTGAAAGATAGCAAAAAGAGAAGAGGTTGGAGAAAGTAAAGGAAAAGGTAAATGACATGATATCTTGTAATCTCAGAAAATAAATTAAGTTAAAGAAAGAAAAAACCATCTAGAAACTCTCCAAAAGCCAAAGGGACAACAGAAGTCACTTGAAATTCTAAAGAGATGAGCCACTGAGTCAGCTAAGCAGCGAGTGAGTTCTTACAGTCATCCCCTGTGCACAGCTTCATTGTACAGGGCTGGGCACATGTCTAACCTTTCCATTCATGAAGTAAATCAAAGTAGAAATGCATTTCCAGTGAATGGACTGATTTATAGACTGTAATTGTCCCACTTGTAGCTATTCTTGGCCTAAGTCTGTGCTTTCCTATAAAGTATATTATTAACTTAATCCCTAACCTTACCAAAAGCCAAGGAACAGAAAAGAATCTGCCTATCATTATACATTCAAACAAGGTCATTTTCTTATGGGATACATGCAAAAATATATCCTACATCCTGGAGCAAGCTAACCTCACCTTCAAATGATCTACCTCTAGGTTGGTGTTTTTATTGCACATGCAGAAACCATTTCAAATATCTATAATACTGACCATTTCTAGCCATTAATCTTTTAATATGACCAGCGAGTATTGTGATCTTGAGAACACCCCCGCTCTCCTAAGGTGGGTCACCTCATAAAGGGAGCCTAAGTAATCTAATGTCATATGGATTCGTGCTGTGGTAAATCAAGTCTATATGTCTACGTTAAAAACAAATTATAGAATCATCTATAAGATGCCAAAATTCACCAAGAATGTTAAGAATATGTTATGATAGAAGCTTAGAGACAGCCCAGAGACAAGTACATAAGTGTATAATATCCTACGTAAATGCAAATTATTTTCATTAGTATTTTTTTTAGTTATAAACTGATTGGCCCATTAGCTCAGGCTTCTTATTGACTAATTCTTATAACTTATATTAGCCCATAATTCTTGTCTGTGTTAGCCACGTGGCCTAGTTCCTTTTTCAGTGAGGCAGGCACATCTTGTTTCCTCTGAGGCTGGGTCATGACTACAGACTGAAACTTCCCTCTTCCCAAAATTCTCATTGCCCCGCCTCTATTTCCTGCCTGGCTCTTGGCCAATCAGCATTTTATTAAAAGTACTCCATTGACAGGACAAAAAACCATTGTCCCACAGCAGCTATCTGTCATGTTGCCTGAGGAAGAACTTTGTTTTGTTGTTGTTGTTTTGTTAGTATTTTAAGTATTTTCATTAGTATTTTAAAAATAACATAGTACACATTTGCCTAATTGGTAGATAAATACATACGTATTATAACTGGTGTCATGTTAATACACAGCAGAGATCCTAAATATGTGATATATGGGTTGTATGGGCTGTATTTAGGATTATTTTATGGTTGTGCTTGTCATAATCTCATATGTGACAGTCTATTAGATCTGTTCATTTTCTGCCAGTGCCAAACTGAACTAACTATATGTAAAGAGACCACCATCTCTTCATCTTTAGAGTAAGCCCAGCACTTTCTTTATAAAGAGACAGATGGTTTTTTAAAAAGAAAAAGAAAAAAGAAAGAAAAGAAAAAACAACAAAGAGAAGAAAAATTTCAGGCTTTTCAAACAATATGTCTTCTCTGAGATATAGTTTTCCTTTTCTTAGCAATTCTTTAAAAATGCAAAAACGTTCTTAGCTTGAAAGCTGTGCACTAACTAGCCATGAACCAGATTGTGTACAAAATCTGCAGCTTTCCAGATTCCACTTTAGATCTTTAAGGTGGTAGCAATCTTCACCCGTGCCCACCCTGGGTGTAACTGGGTAAGATGGTAGCAATCTTCACCAGTCCCTACCCTGAGATGTGATTGTTATTGCATAAATAATTGATTTATTACCTCAGTTGTGGTAGAAAGTAGTTTCAAAGGATTCCTCCTGGTCTTTCTCAATCTGATAGATCTTACACCTCAGAGCAATATCTACTGTGGGGTGTGCCAATGACCTAAGCATACCAATCCCAAATATACATTTAAGGCCTGGGAAAATGATCACTGGTTTGGTCGTCAAATTCAATGTATTTTGCTCAAAATTCCACTTTATTGTCTGAGGCCCATCATTTATTATTAGCTTTGTTTATCATTTGATATTTAGCCATAGATATAAAACAAAAACAAAATAATAATTAAGAAAAGGACAATGGGAACTTAAGCCAGTTTTGGCAAACTGTAATTTGATAGCAAAATTACATTCTTATTCCAATTCCAATAATGTGTTATTGTAAAATCAGAGCAATTTTCAAAGCAAGGAGAAAGAGAAAAAAGAGACAGAGATAGGAGAGAGAAAAATGAAGATCTATCTCAATGTCAGAGTAGTAATAAAAAGTATAACATAATTGGGTATGAAACTAGAGCTATACATAAATAATAGATGCTTGTAGATGGGATTTTTAATGAACTTGTGGACACAGGAGAAAAACTTAGGGCTGTATATTTTATAGCAAAGCTCTCTTGGATAAGCTGAGAGCTTCTAAGAGGTATGTTACCATATAGAAATACAAGTTCTGTGAACTCTGCTTCCCTGGGCAGAGATCAATATAGCAACTGCCAATTAGATGAAAAGAATCTAAATAAGAATAAAAGGTCATGCCATGTTTGAATGATGTGTCCAAATTTATACCAGCCACAAGAAACTAAAACTACTGAGTTTGAGTTCTGAAGAATCTTGGTCTCAAAACAGGTAATAAATTCAGGCAACTACAAAATCGTTCCTTAGAGATTCAGTCAAAGCCCAGGACACATAAAGATACAGGGACAAAAACTCACACATTTTAAGTTTACAATTAAAACAGAAACTGAAGCACAATGATCAATGAGCCACTAAGAGAAACAACCATCAAAGAGAAATGAGAAAAGCATCATCATTCTCAAGTCTGGAAATTACATATTTTCTTAAAAGATTATGCAAATTTTGTAATAAGACAATAGTGCCTTGTTGTGAATAGAATATTTGTTTAATTATGTAAAGATGTGTTGCATTTGTTTTCATTACAGAATAATTATTTATATACAAATGTGTTGCTTTTGTTTATGCTGCATTTGTTTAACTATGTAAAGGAGTTTTGCTTATATTTAGGCTTCATTTGCTTAATTATATAAAGATATGTTGCTATTTTACCTTGCCTGCCTAAGGTACCTAAATGGTCTAATGAGAAAACTCAATTGACAATAGCTAGGCAGAGGAGGGATAGGTGAGTCTGGCAGGCAGAGAGAGAAGGTAAGCCAGGTAGCCAGACAGGAGCCAGCCAGACACGAAGAAGTGAGAAAGCAGGATGAACAGTAATTAGATGAGGTAAACAAGCCTCATAGGGCAGCACATAGTTGAAAAGAAGTGGGATATTTAAGTTTTAAAAAGCTAGCTAGAAACAAGCCTAATATAAGGCCAGGCATTCATAATTAATAAGTCTTCACATCATAGTTTGAGTTTGGGGGTTGATGATCCAAGAAAGCCTGCTACATTTGGTGACCAACCTGAAGCATGTATTTCTACATAAGGCCTAGAAAGCTGGAAAAAATGACAACATGGCTTCCTAGTGGGCCAGTGTTCATAGCCTACAGAGGTGCAGCTTTGCCATACAGCGAGCATTTGAGCAACTGGCACATTAAGTACAAACAGCAAGCTAAGTAAAATCATCTGCCTCAGCACAGGCACCAGCTTCCTAGAGCTAGGGCAGTTGAATGCATGTCCCACTTAAATGCAGATGCTGGCCAGACCTGAAGGGCATAAGGCTCTGCTCTTATGGACCTGAGATGGAGTCAGCCACCAGTCAGTGCAAAGATGTACTGTGAGTTTAAGGTTTGGCTCATGTGGCCAGAGAATGCTACAGGTTCACAGTAAAGCAGGACCAGACCAAAAACAGTTAAAAGAAAGGAAGAAACTCCAAACAGGTTACAGTGTACTTAAAATGTGCTTAGGTGTTTAAGAAAGGAGAAAAAATGGTTATAGAGAGTCATAGAAAAGAATAGTTTAAAATAATAAAGTCTTTAAAAAAGAGAGTAAATTAATATAAAGGAAAAAGCCATGGAAAGCTGAAAAATGCACAGGAAGTCAGGATCCTCTATAGATTTATGCTGACTTCGAATTTTTCAAATGCGGATGAGCAAACAACAGCTACTGAGAGACAACAGACTGTAAAAGGGACTTCTTAATTAAAACAGCCTAGGTACTTTAGAGACATCTTAACTTTAAAATGGAATTCAGATGGTGTATTGCTTTGAGGAAGAGATTATGCTTTTATTTCTACAGGGAACAAAATTCTGTGAGTCCTTCAAGGTTAACAGAAATCAGGTTTGATCAGGGAGACCTCCTGAAAATCTTGGTTACAGACATAAAGAAATTCTGAAAAACTGTGACAAGTAACTATATACTGATCCCTCTTCATGGGAACAGTTCTGAGAATGAACAGCAAATGTTACAGCTAGTTTTCACAGGGCTTGACCATTATCTCAATCTTCTGAGGATCCCCTAAAGATACTGTTGACGCAAGATACCAGGAAGCAGTCTAGAGAACACAACAGCCACATTCCCAAGAGGTTGATAAGTGGCTTTTGGTCAATTCAGTGAGTTATTGATGTTTGGCATCATTTAGTAGGAATATGTGAATATAGGATAAAAAGACAACTATTAATGTAAAGTACTTATGTTTGTATATTGATACAAATTTGAAATTATTTTTGTTATGCTAAATGTATGTTTCTACTCTTTTTTGTGGTATTGGGCTTATGCAGCTCATTTAACATGTAATGTAGAATTTAAAAATTCAAGTTGATAGTCATTTATAATAAACTTGTATTCACATTAGGTATGTTTTTAAAGTTAAATAGATATATTGAGATAAATAAATTGTCTTGATATACTTCAAAGACCTATAGAATATGGCATTTAAAATATTTTGTTAACTTATGGCTTTTCAGACACATCTGCTCCTGGCAGCACCAAATTACTTCCCAAAAGGAGGATGGACATTGAAGAAACTCCATGAGAGTTTGCTTTCATTGTGGTAAGATTAACTATTTGGGAAAGAAACTGCCTTTGCCTGGATTGCTTGGTAATATGCTAAATAAACTGAACATGCAGAACCCGCAGGAAAATGACTCCTGATTTTGCCTAAACAAGGTGGGACAGTCTCTCAGAGTTCCTACTTCATATAAGAGTCTGTCAGACATTCTCCAGAACACAGAGGACAGAAACTGATAAGCTTTACCAACACAAGGTAGGACAGTACTTCATATTTCTTTTTTTT
>NW_004949226.1:121239-122722 GCF_000317375.1 Microtus ochrogaster | reverse complement strand
CATCCAGATGGGATTCCTCAGCAACTCTACTTCATATTTCTTGTTTCATGGAAAAGTCTTCCAGATACTCAGTTAGGCCCAAAGGCTGAAGTTTATGTCCCAAAATTTCAGAGGAATCTTAAGTTGCTGTTCAGGCAGCCAGATGTTTCTGTCATTTGTATAGTTTGGAAAGTGACTTGTACTACACTTCCTGTTTTCTCAGGTAATATTATATCCTTCTGAGGTCTTTTATGGAGTTGAAGACTAGACAGTCATTCTTACAGTTTTCCTTGGTTTCTATAAAAGGTAAATTAAACACAAAGCTTTGAATTCACAATGATAGGACAAATAATGGAATATTTTCTCTGAGTGAGTTTGCCAAATCAAAATAAACTGGATATTGAAAATGTAATTCTTACTTGATAATTGTTCTTAGTATATATAATTTACTATTTTCCAGTTAAAAATTTCAAGAAATGAAGTCAGATTATTGAACAATGACATGGAATTGAGAACCTACGTATAAGCAAGCCCACACTCCTCAATTCACCATTTTTTATTTTTTAAAGAAAGGTCAACAATACACATTGGAGCTGAAGAGTTCCATCTGGACGGGTGAATGTGTGCTATCCAGGGGCAGACTGTCCCTGAAGAGAGCACAAACCCCCCTCCCCCAGCTCCTGCTGCATGTCTTTCTTACACATGACCCAGCCCCCCAGCCCCCTCCCAAGCCTGCCCTGCTGTCTGCTAGGTCCTTTGCTCAAGAACAGTTTCCTGCTCCTACACTAAGGCTACCCACCCAGAGTGGTGAGTGCCTGCATACTGGGCAGGCCTCAAGGTCCCCCACAAGGGAGCACGGGCACCTTCAGCTTGTGCTGCAGGGTCTCCTGTGTTTAGCTCGACCCCATCCTGCCCCCCAAGTTTTCCCTTTTGTCCACAAGTCATTGGACTACCAGGCTTCCATGTTTCGGTGCTGAGGAGTTCCATCTAGACAAGAATGGTTTCTGCTTCTACACTGAGGAGATACATCCAGAGAGTCAGTAACAGCAAAGACTGGACCAAGACACCAGGCCTCCCCTGGCTCCATTTGAAGGAAGAGATAGGCAGGCGTCAATGCAAGAATTCCTCCAACAACCTGAAAGGCAACATGATATCACCAGAATCGAGGGATCCCAAAATAAGAAGAATTGTACACCCTACTACAGAAGAAATAGAAGAAATAGACTCTAAACTGAATTATATGAAAATAATAGAGGACCTTAAACAGGAGGTGAAAAACTGCCATAAAGAAATAGAGATTACAAACAAAAAGGTAGAGGATATGAATAAATCTTTCAAAGATACCCAAGAAAACCAAAAGAAACAAGAGAAAGCAATCAAACAGGTAAGGGAAACGGTTAAAGACTTTAAGAATGAAATGGAAGTAATGAAGAAAACACAAACAAGGGAAGGCTAGAGATGGAAAATCTGGGTAAACAAACAGGAACTACAGAGACAAGTACTA
>NW_004949226.1:88806-113672 GCF_000317375.1 Microtus ochrogaster | reverse complement strand
GAACATGAGCAAGGAAGTCAGGACCGCGAGGGGTGCACCCACCCACTGAGACAGTGGGGCTGATCTATTGGGAGCTCACCAAGGCCAGCTAGACTGTGACTTGAGTAAGCATGGGATAAAACCAGACTCTCTAAACATGGTGGACAATGAAGGCTGCTGAGAAGCCAAGGACAATGGTACTAGGTTTCAATCCTACTGGCTGTATGGGTGCCTAGCCTGTTTGGATGCTCACCTTCCTGGACCTGGATGGAGGGGGAGGACCTTGGACTTTCCACATGGCAGGGAATCCGGATTGCTCTTCAGACTCGAGAGGGAGAGGGAATGGAGTAGGGGGAGGGGGAGAAGAGTGGGGAGAGGAGGAGAAGAGTGAGGGAGGGGGAGAATAGTGGGGGAGGGGAAGGGAAATGGGAGGCAGGGAGGAGTCAGACTTTTTTTCAACAAAAAATAATAAATAAAAATAAATTAAAAAATACACATTGGAGAAAAGACAGCAACCTCAATAAATTGTTCAGGTCTAATTAGATACATGCAGAAGAATAAAACTAAATTCTTGTCTTTGGCTCTGCATGAAACTCAACTTCAAATGTATCAAGGACATCAGCATAAGACCTAATACATGTAATATAATAAATGATAAAGTACAGAAAATTCTTGTACTCATTGTACAAAAATACCTTTATAAAGACAACTCCAATAGTGTAGTCTTAAAACCAAAAGTTCTTAAATGGGACTTTGTGAAACTAACTAACATTTTAAATGATAAAGATAAACATTATGTAGTAAAGATAACTTATGCTAATGAATTCTTACCCCTTGTCCATGTATTCTCTGTCGTTTTTTCCACAGGGGCTTGCTGTTCACCTGTTCCATTTTGAGGTTTTCTGAAGACTATGTGTAAAATATCCACTTTAGAGCTTCTCCTTTCATTTGATGGAGAGCTCAGTCTGATTCAATCAACAGATTTTAGCTCTGGGGTATTGTTTCGCCTTCTGTAATATTTCTCCTACATAATGTAGAAATGCAGAAAATGTGGTGCAACAGGCTTTCTTGAACTACCAGTCCCAAAATCATGACATGGAGACTTATTATCAATGCTTGGTTTATTATTTAGCTTAGGTTTATTTCTAGCTAGCTTTTTTTTAAAAAACTTAAAGTAGGGGCTGGAGAGATGGCTCAGAAGGTAAGAGTACTGGCTGCTCTTCCAGAGGTCCTGAGTTCAGTTCTTAGCAACCACATGGTGGCTCACAACCATCTGTACTGAGATCTGGCGCCCTGCTCTGGCATGCAGGCATACATCGAGGCAGAATGTTGTATACATAATAAATAAATAAATATTTAAAAAAACCTAAAGTAATATATTTCCATTAATCTATGTGCTGCCATGAGGTTCATCTACCTCATCTACATACTGTCCATCTTGCTTTCTGACAACATCTTTAATAGAAAGTTCAATGTCTGTCTATCTGGTTCTCAGCTGACTAGCTGGCTCCCCTTTCTCTCTGCCCACCAGTCTCACCTAACCTTCCTCTGCCTAGCTATTGGCCATTGAGATTTTTATTAGACTAATCAGGTGCCTTAGGCAGGCAAAGTAAAACATCTTTGCATAATTAAACAAATACAGCATAAACAAATATAACACATATTTACACAGTTAAACAATTATTCTGCAACAGAAACAAAGGCAACACATCTTTACATAGTTAAATAAATATTTTATTCCACATTTTCTCCTTTTTATCTAAATAAAAAAGGAAAAGCTACTGATTTTTGTGTTAATTTTTGTGTCCTGCTACTTTACTGAGTGCATTTATCAGCTCTAAGAGATTTCTGGTGGATACTACTGGGAAACTGAAGTAAAAAGAGAAAATTACAGGGTCTTGTAAGTGGTGTGTGTAAGAGAGATGATGCGATTATTGTAACAGATGGACTACCTGCTTTTAAAAGTAAATGCAAAGAATCTACGATGATAAACATACCTCCCCCTCACCTCATTAGTTCTGGTAACCAAGAAGCACACCACAGAGCAAGGTCAGCATTTTCCCTTCTATTTCCCTTTGGAAAAGAGGTCAGAAACAGCTTGAAAATAGCAGAGTAGCTTCTAGATCCTCCCTTGAAATATCTTATATTACAAGCAATCTGACATTGTCATGATGTTGGACATCTTACACTGACTTTATGAATTATTTTGATTTTAATTTGAAACACATCTGGGCCAGATATCTAATCTTTCAGTGTCTCAAGTCACTGGATGTCTTAAGAGCCTACCAACCGAAAAACTTCAGAAAAAAAAAGAGAATTAGAAAATAAAAAATATGTTTAAAAGAAAAAATAATTAAAATAAAAACTTAGTAACTCAAGCTCACAGTTCCATCACCCTAACAATTCAATCTTTACCTTTTAAAAAACAAACATGGCAACAGCTGCACCTTATTTGTTAACATCTTGAGGACAACCAAAACACTGTTCTTAATGTTGAACCTTGATATGGCTTCATTTTGTAAATATTTCAGTTATTAAAAATGTATATATTTGAAAAGATAAATAAAAAAATAAAAGTATCTATCCATGAAACACTATAGAAAGACAGCAGAAACACAGAAATTAAAACAAAGAGTTCATGATGATAGAGTTAGTCTTAATAAAAAGTAAAGCAGGAAGACATTCTTGTCACATGATTTTATTACAAAGGAGAGGGCTGAGTAAGATAGAGACAAGAATTAAATGATAAACTTAAGAGATTTGGAACAGTTTCAAGTGATAAGTACCATGAATGTTTGCCATAAGAATTAAGTCAATTTGCTTTATGAACTGACATGCTTAACTACCAGTCCTAGCATTATATCTCTGAGAATGTAATCTCAGTTTTAAAAAAAATGTATTTTATGTAACATGTATAGATAGATATAATTATCTAATATATATTTATGTAATATATATTCACTTATTCATGGGAATACCACTTAAGTCAAACAAGAAGAGGATGTCATTATGAACAACCCGAAGACAATTTTCTAAGTGAAGTTAACTAAGAAATACAAATGTACATTATCTCACTTGCATGGGAAATTTTTAGAATTAAACGCCAAAAGTGGAGAGAAGAATGGTGGGTACGAGGGGCTGGAGGGGAAATATTAGTCAGAGAATGTAAAATTTCAGCTAGTATTAAATAATAAGCCAAAATATCTACTGAACCATATAGAGGCTATACTTAACAATAATATACTGTGCTCTTGATTTAACTTTCTATTAGGCACTTAGTAGTATTTTAAATGTTCTCACTACCAAAAGTATTCGTAAACATGTAAGTTAGTGACTATGTTAACTATTTTAATTTTGTTCTAAAATCTATATGTCAAAATACATTTTACAAGATTACATACATATATATTTGTAAATTTAAGTAAATAAATAGTAGGAAAATTGTATCATTGATGTTTTGCTAAATAGACATGTTATCAAACTGCCTCCTAACTATTATCTTTATACCCTTAGATTACTGCTGCTTCTGTTCCTAAAATATGATTAATATGATAGTGCTTGTAAAATGTCCTTTTATAAACCTTCATAGTAGTTAAGAAGAAATAATCTATCAGCTTTTCAGGGCAAGTGATTAAAATGTAAAGTATTTCTCAAAACCCCCAATGTCCAGTTGACTTGTTTTTTATTTTTGTTCTTTTTTTTCTACTTCGTTTTTTTTTTCTTTTTTTTCTACTTTGTCCCAAAAGAGGTTAGGAGAGATGCTTTCAGAATCTTGTAGAAACTAATCGGAGTCTATCACGTTCCCTGATCCATAGACTACTACGACTGATAAAACAGGTATCTAGATTGTAGGAAGTGCCTTGTTCTTCAAGAAGCCACACAAGGAACTACAATAAGACACAAGTACCTTAAAACTCTAAGATGGGATAGAGAGCCACGCAGGCTTGGGAACATAATAAGAGCCCTAAGAGAAGGACAACAGTTACCTGATTCTGCCAAGTACTGCCACACAAGACTGTAGCTTATCAATCAGGCTTATAAAACCTTCTGATTATTTTCAAAACACCATAAATCTGGCTTTTGTGCTTCTGTTACCTCTGAGAGACTGTAACAATATTTCACCAAAGCATGAAGGTGAAGCTAATTGCAGAGGCTTTGAGCTGAGACATGCAGAGAATTGCCAAGGAAACAAATTTCCCAGGCTCTTAGCCTGGCCTTTCCCACAGCTGTCCAGCAGAGGGAGGAAGCTAATCTTGAACAGAACTGCAGAACACAGGGTAACAGAGGCCTCCTCCTGGTTGCGTCTTTTGAACAAAGAATACGATCATTAGAGTGCCCAAAGGAGCACACACTATTAGGAGACATGATTGTCATTCTTCCTTTCTTACGCAGGAGTAAGGAGGGCTCTAAGATGCCAGGCCTTCTTACCTTCGACCATCATGAACCCAGGGAGTGAAGCAGACACAGGATACTTTCAACCAAGAAGGCTAGAATATATTACACCATCCCTCAAGCCCTCAGGTCCCCCCTCTACACACACACACACACACACACACACACACACACACACACACACATACAATGTTTAGAAAAAAAACTTGTAAAGTCAACATATTAATTCTCTTTAGGAGATAGCAACAATGTTACTAATAATTCAAAATATACTTTTGCATTAAACTATATCATTCAGTCAATTTGTGTTAGGTCCTGAGATAGGCTTTAGATTTCTATTATTATATCAATTTGAGTGACCCAAGAAGCAGAATCTAAAGTAAGGTTCAGCTTGAGTAGTTTGATTTTGGGAAAGAAAGATAAGACAAAGTTTAATGTCAGAAAGTCATCTCCTATGATGAGTAACTGAGACTTAGTCCCATAGGAGCCAACATATATGACAGAGCTACATTATCTGGGTGTGGTTGAACTAAGGTGCCAGCTACCACTCCCCTTAGGTAAGGAATTCCAGAGAGTGTGGGGAGATGTCAACTCTTCTACTTGAGGAATGTTCTTCCTCAGATTAAAGAACATTCTTAGCAAAAAGGTCAGGCCCTGAAACAGCCAGCCCCTGAGATAGATCATCAATACCCTCTGCCACACTCCTGTATAACCAGAGTCCTGCCCTTCCCCAGCTTTCATAGTACACATATACATGCACGAGTGCATACATATGGAAGTGAAATTCCTGACACCTTTTCAGAATTAGTATTCTATACTCATTTAAGAACAATCACGATAAAATCGTAGCTAATCTTGATTATTTACTAGTTACCAAGAAAGTTGCTGTTGTAATACGAGCAGCAGGGCCGTGTCCCCTGGCACCCGGCCGCCCACATGGCTAGCTTATGCCCCCGAAATAATTACACAGAAACTGTATTCTTTTAAACACTGCCTGACCCATTAATTCCAGTTTCTTAATGGCTAGCTCTTACATATCAATCTAACCCATTTCTATTAATCTGTGTAGCTTACCAGGAATGATCTTAACCTGCGTCTGCCTGGAGTGGGAGAATCATGGCGACTCCTGATTCAGCTTCATTCTCCCAGCATTCTGTTCTGTTTTCTCTGCCTACCTAAGGGTTGGCCTATCAAATGGATCTAGGCAGTTTCTTTATTAATAAGAAATCACTCCCACATCAAGTTGCTCTGTCTTAGCCTTGTCCTATAAAGTGTTTAACCTTTTGTCTTCTATCTATTAAAACTGATCTTTTTTCATTCCTTGTCTATTTCTTATTGCATCACTTTGCTGTGTTTTGCAACCAACTTAAGCTATCAAGTATTCCTTTCTGAAACAGAGAGAAAGAGACTGAACATGTTAATAAATGAAAAAATGGAAGAGGAGGAGAAGGAGAAAGGGTAAGAATGTTTAAAGAATAAAACATATTTCTTTTTATTGAATGTAGTGGCCATTTGAAAAACAAAATGGACTTAGTAAAATTAAACTTTTTTCCAGTTCCATTTTGTGTGGTTTCTTGAATTAGTATACAGATATTGGAAGATTCTCCTTATGGGGAAATATTTACTCTCCCTCAGATAGTGCCTCTAGATCACGTGTAAAGAAGATATTTTGCCTTTCTATGAGAACTGGTTTAAAAAAATTTAGGCTAAGTAGGAAGAGCGAATCAAATTAACCAATGTTCTAGAACATTTATCTCTAGTTAGGAGATATATTTTAAGATAAAATGCTCTGATAAATGTTGAAAAGCAGTCTCATGAATGCAGAAGACAAACTTGGGCACAGAGCTGTGATTGCTTCCCAGTACTGTTCTGATATACTGGGACATCTGCAGGCAGTTCTAAATGATTATGAGGTTTCTACATGTAACACAAATTTCCAGCCTGATTCAAAGCTTGTGCTATTTGTCAACAGTGATATAATTCTTCACAACTTTTCATGGGGTTGTCAGAAAACAGCAATTACAGAAAAAGGGAGAACTGTAGAGTATGCAAGTCAAGTTATTTGGGCTCAGATCCCTGCACCTCTACATAGCACTGGCTAGGAAATCTTATGCAAGTTGCTTAACCTTTCTAGGCCTCATTCCTGATCTGAAAATGTGTCTAAAAACAACACTAAGGGTTAGTGCCATTAACAATGAAAGATAGCAACAAACAGTCAAGAAATAAACAATACAAATACTGGTTGTTCCTTATTTCTGGCTGAGAAAATAATCAATCAATGCAAGATACTCTGTTTTGTGTCTTAATATGGATATCAGTAAAAATCCTAAGCTATGTGATTTTCTTTGTAGCATTCCCATCTCTGTCCTGTGCTATGAAAACCATACTTTTTTCACAAGTAAAAACAGATCAGTAATGGTGCCGTGTCTCTCATCAGTAGTGGTCTGTCTTCAAAAGTGTACTCATTTAATAAGAGTATAGACGCCTGAAATGCATCTTATGTGGAAAGGGGAATTTCCAAATTGTTGGCTGAATGGAATAAACAAAGTATACCTGATTCCATGTATTTTTTCTCTATCATGAAAAAGATGTGAGAGCTCTAATTCTACTACAGTTTAAAGACTCTTTCAGCATTCCATACACTTTAGTTACGTTTTATTGCTGTGATAAGACACCACAACCAAGGCAAATTATAAAAGAAATAGTTTAGTTGTAGTTCACAGTTTCAGTGAGTGAGCCAAGGACCATCATAACAAAGATGGCAGCAGGCAGGCACTAGAGCAGTAGCTGAGAGCTTACATCTTGATCTGTAAGAATGAGACAGACAGGGATAACTGGGAAATGGTGTGGGATTGGAAATATCAAAGCCTATTCCCAGCTGCACAGCTCCTCCTGATCCTTCCCAAAGAGTTCCATCAACTGAGACAAAGTCTTCAAATATATGAGAAAATGGGGGGACATTCTCATTCAAACCACCACCTCAGTATGATGTATTATTGAATGGCCAAAACAAATATTCAAGTTAACATATGCCACTCTTTCCTTAGAACCAAATGTAGCAGGGAAGAGGGCTGCTTGTTCATACCAGCCACCCAGCTAGCTTAGCCCCAAAATAATAGCCACATAGAAATTGTATTCATTAAAACACTGCTTGGTCCATTAGCTCTAGTTTCTCTCTCTCTCTCTTTTTTTTTTTTTTTTTTGGATTTTTCGAGATAGGGTTTCTGCGTAGCTTTTGGTTCCTGTCCTGGAACTAGCTTTTGTAGACCAGGCTGGCCTCGAATTCACAGAGATCAGCCTGCCTCTGCCTCCCGAGTGCTGGGATTAAAGGAGTGCACCACCACCGCCCGGCTAGCTCTAGTTTCTTATTGGCTAATTCTTACATCTGAATTTAACCCATTTCTATTCATCTGTATATCGCCATGTGGCAGTGGCTTACTGGGAAAGATTTAGCATATCTGACTCCAGCTGCTCCAGCTGTAGGGGAGAGAACTGCTTGTTCATCCCAGCCACCCAGCTATCTTAGCCCTGAAATAACCACACAGAAACTGTATTCATTGAATTACTGCTTGGCCCATTAGCTCTAGCCTCTTATTGGCTAACTCTAACATCTTTATTTAACCTATTTTTATATCTGTAAATGACTCTGGTTTGAATTTCTCATGCACTAAATCAGTCAAGATAGCCAAAGTTTTTAAGTTTAAGATTGTTGCTCCCTAACCGTTTTGTAAAAACTCATCCATAACCCTATGTGTTTGACTTATAATATTATCAGAATTTGAGCCAATTGTGAAGATGTATTGATTGCTTTACTTTGAAATCACTAATGTGTAAAAAAAGACAAGAAAATTACCATACAATGTTGGTTATAGAAAACAAGATAGAAGAAAGAGAGGAAGGCTCCAAACCTATTTATTCATAATTGGCAAATAAAACCTTAATAATGGGTTTGCTGAGGTAAAGTCAACTGTCAACTGCCAGATCAGCTTCACTATTGATCTGCTGCTGAGGCGGCTAGCTCTGCCCAGTCCCTTTATTATCTTTGGCACCAGATGAGATACCCTTACTTTAGTATGCTGAGTGAAAGAAGCTATGAATGAAAGGCAAATAAATCAGTTGGATAATTGCATCAAAATAAACTATCATTTGAAAATATTTAATTAGTTTGTAAGACACAACCAAAGTAAGTGCAATGTATACATAAAGAGAATACTTAGACTGTGTTTCCTGAAGTAAAAGTCTCTGGGATATGTATGGAATATTAACACCACCAGTTGGATTCATCCACCACCTCTGACCCTTACAATCTATCCTCTTTCTCTTCTTTCACATAGATCCTGAGCCTTGAGTGGAGGGCTTCAATGAAGACATCCCATTTAACACAGAATGCTCCAAGACTCTTGTTTTCTGTACAGTATCCAGCTGTGAGTCTCTGTATTAATTCCCATCTACTGTAAGTAAGAAATTTCTCTAATGGGGTTTTAATGAGACACTTATCTATGTGTATAGCAGTATGTCATTAGGAGCCATTTATTGCTATGTTCATTTAGCATGACAGAATTAAGTGTCCCATGGGCCTATGACCTATCTAGTCTCGGGTTCTAGATCACTTTAGCAGTGTTAGATATGGGTTCCATCTCACAAAGTTGACCATAAGTCCAATCAGAAAATGGTGTGTTACTCACATAATATTTGTGTCACTATTTCACCAGTATAGATATAGAGATATAGATAGATAGTATATTCCATATAACCACCTAGAAGGTAACCTCTAAATAATATGCCTAAATATAAATGGTTTATATAGTATTCTGCCTTTTTGTTGCATATAAACACACTTTTTTCCTTATCAATTTATCAGATTCTAATTTTTTATTAACTAAATTTATTCTTTGACTATTACATACATTTACAAAGTATATTCTGTTTTATCTTACCCCTTTCCATGCTTTCTAATGTTTCTCCCACCCCTGTCTTATCCCCCTACACACACACACACACACACACACACACACACACACACACGCAAACACAGGTACCTTCCCCACAGTCATGCCTTTTTGTTTTGCTTTGAAGCCCACTGATTTAAACTAGGATCTTTTATGTGGGCACAGGTTTACAAACTATGCTTTGGAACCTTGTGAACTCACTACAAGATATACAACTCAAGAAAATGCATGCCCCTCTTCCAGAATCCGCAAGCAGACAGTGGTTTAACAGGGTTGTGTAGGGCCCCATGAGTCTCTCAGATCCACACTTGGTGTTTGCAAGCCTAGTTTTGTTCAGGCAATTACACATAATGTAAAACCATGTTTACAAGACTGTGGAATTCCCTGAAGGTTGCATTCCATATCCCCTTCTCCCTATATTCTGGTTCTTTCTTTCTACCCTATTTTTCTTAATGTTCACTGAGCTTTAAAATGAGGGAATAAATATTCTGCTTAGGGCTGCATTAAACAATCATGAGTCTCTGTATTCACTGCCATTGACTTCATAGAGAATGATCACTAACTAAAGATGAAAGTAGTGCTTGTCTGTCTGGACTGGACTTAATGGGTGGCTGTTAAAAAATTACTTACACTTCAAAAGTCTGCTCCAATTATGGAATACATGCAAAGCCATATTTTAAAAAGGTATGATTCAAGTTGCGACCCCTCCTCCTTTCCTGTTTACTGTGATTGTGATTTGTCTTATTTTTTCTAAGAACATAAATTTTGAGTGATTGGTTGCTATTTTAACTTATTGTATTCCCCATGGCCATCCACTTAGTGTTATAGATCTACATAATGTTCAATAATAATTGCTAATATTTGTAATTTTATGTATACCCTGCAAATTTCTAGCTCATGACTTATAATTATCATGAACTAGAAATATCTTTATTTTCATTTTAAAATTAATATGCTAAGATTTAGGCCAGAGGAGTAATCAGTTTAATTCATACAGCCAAAAATGGTACAGCCAGAATTCAAGTCCAGACAATGTTCCTCCAGACTCCATATCCAGAGCTGCCAGATACAGTGTGTGGTCGTTAGACAGTGAATAAGAATATAAAACTATTAGATATTTCTGTTCACAGAAGACATAAAAAGAGAAGCTTGTCGTGGTGAAGTCAGATCAAATCCCCAAAGTTCTGTTATGAAATGCTATCTGTGATCAGAAGTGGCATTGCCTGCATGAAGTTCTAAGACTCTAGAGAAAGAAAAGATTTGAGAACTCAAAACCAACCTGTAATACATATAAAGAGCCTAGCTCAATTATTTGAAAATATAACATTTAAAAATTAAAAGAATTATCTCTGTCCACCACCATAATCTCAATAAGGATATCACAATAAAAGTATGGTTCTCATTCTGGATGAAGTAAAGAGATGATCACACATAGTGTTACAGAGAAAAAAGTCTTAAGACCAGGCTTCCAAATGAGCTTCAGAAGGAAGGAATCACCAGTCCAGGACATGTTTTCAGATGTTCCCCTATCTTGGTTAGGGCTTCTAAAAGATAAATGTGGTTTCTTTTCAATGACAGATGGTACTGAAAGAAAAATCGCCTCTGGTAAGCCTCAGCTTTATTTAAAGAGAGATTAGGAGGAAAAATGAAAACCCCATCCACCTTTCTGTCTTGATTTTTGGCTTCTCAACCATTTCCTACTTACTACAGGAATATAAACTCCATGCCATCAAATTCCTTTTCTTGTCAGCTGGTAAACACTAACTACTATGTCCAAAAAGCCATTGTGTAGTTATGGGATTTTTTTTCTACTCTAAAACTAATGATAGTAAGTTATGTAATCATTTTCCATCACAATCATAATAAACAAAAGATTATTTTCCCTGTGGTTTTCCAGATTTCCCTTCTCCTTATTATTCACTGGTGTTTTGTGTTATTGATAGGAAAAGTATTCAAAAGAAGAAAAGCTTATTTTACTTAATAGTAAATTGAAAAGCCAATTCTTAAATTTAGCCTCCAGAGTAATGAGCAAACCTGAACTGTGGCCTGAATCTGACCAAACCCAAATAAAGCCAAAGGGCGAACAACTTATTAGAAAGGGGGTGTTAACTGCCAAGAATGATTTTTCAGGGAACAGCCTGAGAGAGCAAGAGGGACAGGGTCATTAGAGGGTACTGAGTTTGTTAAACTTGTGCAGGTGAATAATCAAATGTTACTTCTAGTTCAAAGAAGAAAATTCCCTATAAGCAGGCTTCTGCTTCCCAGATAAGGCTGACATAGCCAAAGAGCAAGTCTTAATCCTAGAATAACAGGTATGATGTATCACTTGTATAGAAATAATTAACTTGATAGTGTTAGTGTGACAGCTATTCAAATGCCAACCTCGATGATTACTGGGGCTCATCTGGCTTAGACCCACCTCTAGCTGGAAACACAGTTCTCAGACAGGAACTTCTATTTTATGTTAAATGATGTTCCAAGGGACTGGGCATTCCAGGAGAAAGGCAGCAGATAGACAGATAGACATGGTAGAGCCAAGGTTCTACCCCAGGTGTGCTAACTCCAGTGTCCTCTAGACTGATAACCACCATGACTCTGTCTCTTCACTGTATATGAAAATGCTAACATTAGCACCTGAATTAGGTTATGGCAAGGATTGTCTTGAATGGATCCCTGAGAATGGTGCCAGACAATTACAAAGGCTGAACAAATATTCACTGCCTTCTCCTTCCTCAGAGGCTTAAATATATAGAGCACAGAAGACTTGTTATGCTAGCCCACAATCTATTTCAGTATGAAGAATGGCACAGTCGACGGCAAAAGGAGAAGCCAAAAGAGACAAATTACTGTGCCAACAAGGTAACCAAAGTGCCACTGTGTTGAGTTCTAAGCCAGAGAATCAATAAGCCCTGCAGCTTTTGCTAGTATTACTCGTTGAATGCTGAGCCAAACATGAAAAGAGCTCAGGTATAGTAGTCACCTCCTCATTGCTGCAATAAAGAACTTGACAGAAGCAGCTTACGGAGGAAAGGGTTTATTTGGGCTCACAGTTCAAGGATACAGTCTCCCATGCCTGTGAAAGCATGGCAGCAAGAGTTTCCGGAAATTGGTCACGTTACTACTGTAGTCAGGAAGCAGAGACATGAACGCTGCTGCTCAGCTCCCTCTCTACTGTGTACTCAGTCCAGGGCCCAGCCCATGGCGTGGCACCGGCACGTTTGGAGTGGTTCTTCCCCTGACTATAGCCTCAGCTAGAGAATCCCATACAGACATGACCAGCGGTTTGAGTCTACGATGAATCCAAATCTCATTAAATTGATAATAAGTGTAACCATCATAATTGCTGCTGGATCTCTACCCATATCCCAGTGTCCCCTGCTATAAGTCGCTGGCATTATCAAAGGACCCAAGTGCCCAAACTACATCTTCACAACCTTTATTGCCAATCAGATTCCCACCAAGGTTTTCCCTCCTTATCTAACACACAAGCCCCATTGTACCAGGTGCTTGAAATCTGTTCATTCTGAGATAAAGCCAGGTCTTAGCTACAAAGGACAAGGCACAGACACAGTTACACCAGACCCAGTTCACTTCTTGACCCTGTCCTGGAGAGTCTCATTTCAACTCACCCTACGCGGGTGTTCCTGTGGTCTCCTCGATGACCGTTTCTTAAGCAGAAGCTGTAACATGAAACAGCTCCCCTCAGTCCCTCACTCCTGATGTCTCAATGTCTCTCTATCACTAGGGTAGAGGATTTCCTTCAGATAAACCTCGGGATTCTGTCTCTCTCTACAGACCAACCCCAGGGAATGAAACTGATGGTTTATTAAATTTATAACAGACTGCTGGTTACAAGAAAACCTCACAAACTTTATCCCACATCAAATCACGTTATTCATCTTTAGTCTTCTGATTCTGGCCTACTCTGACTCCAACAAACACATGAGTCCAACAAAAATCAAAAAAAGCAGGAGAGCCCTCCTGCAGAATCCCGAGGTTTATCACCTGAGGGGAGGCAGTCCCAGCAGAGGCCCAGACCAACAACTCAGCTCCCACCCTGGCCCAGATCCAAGGCTTTAACTTGGCCCGCCCCAACATCTACCTCATCTGGACCTGCCGAAGTGCATAAAGGCACTAGTCCTGAGTTTCTTAGCCACAAGATCTCAATGACTCCGGGCAACAGCAGGATATCCGAGAAGAGTTTTCAGTGAGGGCCCTGTATTGATGGGGTTCCAGAAGCCAGAGGCCTTGAACCTGACTGACAACACACGACACAATGAACATTTGCTGCTTGGCCAAAAGTGTATGCTGCGTGACACACCGCCGGTCCCAGTGCCATCAGGACGAATGAAGAGTTGACAGAGAGAGGAGAAAGATGGAGGAGCAAAATGCTTCTTTTAATTATTTTTTTAAAATTTTCTCCTGGGAGGGCGATGCCGCAAGGATAGAGGGCCAATATGGAGGGACTGGGAAATGGGTGGGATTGGTGTATATGATGTGAAATTTCTAAAGAATCAATTACAAAATTATGTTTTTTTTAAAAAAAATAATAAATTGGCCTCTCTTCCTGTAATGGCACTCAAGGCCATTCTGACCCCTTTGTCAACTCCTTGAGTATATGAAAATTAGCCTGCCAGGCCTGAGTTGTAGAGCATTTAATCAGACAACAGCAATCAGGGTCATGTTTAGCTACACCTGCTGCCACTTCCTTAATAGCCATCTTGATTCCTATATTCAAACGCCCCTGTCTAGTCTGTCTATTAACTTTATTTATCCAAACCAAGCAGGGACTCTTGCAGATAATATCCTCTTGGTGAGCTAACACTGGTACCCTTCCTGACTTACTCAAGGATGACCACCTGAGCAGCTGTTACAGGATGTAAAGTGATGGAGCCTTGATGATAGTGCCTAGGATGCCCCAATCCACACCAGAAATCCTTGAGGCCCTACCCCTCCTAGCCCTTGTTCCGTAAAGTCCTTTTGTTTTTTTATATGAGCAAAAAGGCTAGAATGTTAGATCAAGAGGCTATGCCTGGGAAGGGGATCAGCCATGTCTTATTTATAGACTACTACCTTCACTAATCTGCTAAACTTCTAGCAGTAGCAGCCTCAAAGAAGGGTAGGACAACAGAATAAAATTCCTGAATTAAGGTTGAATGTACTAGATAATCCTGTCTAGTACTTGTCTACTATACTAGATAATCCTGTCTAGTACGTTCACTCAGCTACTAAGATTGGAGACCCCCTCCTTTCTGAGCTTAGGAACTCCTACGCCTAAGGTCAGAGACGCCCTTCCTTTTCAAGTCTGTAAGCATAAGGAGCTTGTCCTGGGGGTTGTTGATGGATCTTCATCATTTTTCAGCTTCACATGGCCAGCATTATTTTTAAAAATAGAGTTATTTTCTAATGATGGAGTGGAAAAGATTTATGAACAACTAAATAACTCAAGGGTCAGTCATCAAAAGGACCAGTTAATTTGATAGTCATCCCAATACCCTGGTTTAACAGAGCTTAATTTCCACTCTTGTTTGGTATCCTTCCTTGATTAAATACTCCATAAATACCTCCATCTCATCATTTCCAGTTATTACAGCCACTCTCTTATCTCAATCTCAAGAATCTACTCTACCATCAATTTCTGTAATCTCTAGACCTCCCCCTCCAAAACCCACCATTTTGCCATCTGTATTGATTTCCACACATACACGGCAGACTCTACAATGACTGAAACTTGATAAATAGAACTTAACAAATCAATAACATACAGAAAGGCTTTGATAAATATTACAAATAACTGGTTTGTTGTCATTGTGATGACTGTTTTTACATTGCCATATCTTCCTACATTTGTTTAATCTCTTCCCCCGAGTTACATATTTCTACAAAACTAAGACTCTGTCTTAGCAATAGTGTGGACTCCTTTGCCACAGTTTATTTTTCTCAGCTATAAATCTCTTGCAACAACAGTTATCTTACAACAGTAGTTATCCATCCTAAACATGAGTTTTCTTATGTTCTGTGGTTCTGCCTGTTTCTTTGGATGCATAAATATGGATTTCTTTCCCTTTTGCACTTGATCATTTAATTAATTGATCACTTGTGACTGAGTCAGCTCGTCAGGACTTGCCATTTGTGTAGATCAGCACTGATGATACCAATGACACGTCAGCACTCAAATGCTAATTTATGTACATGCTTGAAGATGCCTTTAATAAGGTAATATGCTTTGAGCCCATTCATGGCAGAAGCTCTGTAACCGTCATTCCTTGTTTGTTTCTTTGGTTTGTTCTTTACCGGTGTCTGTGTCAACCAAAACCAGCAAGAATTGAGTTTCTTTCAGTGCTTCTTTATTTCTTTTTACTTAAAGATTTTTGTATAATATATTTTGATCCTGTTTTCCTTCCCCAACTCCTTTCAAATCTTTCCTGTCTCCCTCTCTACTCACCCAACTTCATATTCTCTTTCTTGCAAAAAAAAAAAAGAAAAAAAAATGAAAATCAAACCAACAAGCAGAAGACCAATAAAGACAAAAAATGCCAAAACAAAACAAAAATTTCACAAAACTAAACAATATTAGTAACTCTTTCAAAATTGCCTCAAAATATTGGTAATGGACTATTTATAACTATTTATTTAGTACTATTTCTTCCAAACAGAGTATTTTTATAAAATTGCTTGCTATTCCCCAATATTTAGAATTCATGACTTTTATCCTACTTAGTTCTACATGTCCCAATCACTAAGACTTCCCAAATGGAAACAACTCTGTCAATGTTTTTTGAATTGAATCATTAGATACAATGAAGGAAATGCTTACAGGGCTGGCCAAGTCTCTTCATGTGATTCCCATCTCTGGTAGATAGCTAATCCCTAAATTGATTGTTTTCCCTACTTTCGATTATAATCCCACTCAAATTATACAGCCAGTTAAAATGAAACCCAGTCCACCTGAAATATACCAAGCAATGGATTTACCTTAGGTAAACAGAAGCATAGGATTCACCATATGTAGATACAGTTACCTGATCATACCCCTACATTTTCTGGACCTTGATGTGTTCAAGTTATCCAGGGAGTTTATTTCAGATACCATCTAACTAAAAGTTCATTTGTCTTAAACCTCAGCCCTCAGTCCTGCCTTTAAAAAAAACCAGTCATCTCCCAGTGTTTATTCTCATCTCAGTGATTATGATTTCATGGATTTTTATTGTTCATTTGCTGGAATAAAGAGAGGAAAATCTTATTTCTTGGGATGAAACACTTTCTTCTGGAATAGAGTTATTTTTCTCATTCGAATCTTTTAGTGTTTTATGAGATGCAAAGGCAATAAAATATCTGCACCTGTGTTTTTGTAGAACTAAAACTCGTGAGTGAATCTGAACTATGTCCATAGGGGTCAAAAGGGAAAATATATTTGACACCATTAGCTTTGTGTCCCAGTGAGTGCATAAAACATATTGTACATCCCTATCAGAAAGCATAATCAGAATCTATCCACAATGCCAAACACATGGAATCAGAGCCAAATCAATTAGTCACCTAACATTCAGTCCACATGATGCCAAACATCTGGAGACTTGAAAACTTCCAAATGAAGAAGTAATTTTTTTAAAAAATTTTCTTCAGAATCTTTTGGCGACAAATGAATATAGCCAAATGTGGGCACTTCTGATTGTGTTACCTTCAGACATCAGGTTCACAGATAGCTTGAAAGATCCAACCTTTCCGTATTCAAAGACTACCTTCAGTGTGTATAATCTCCTGTGGCTTATTTTGATGGACTTATATTGAATAATGTGAAAAATCAGAGATTTAAGAGTGTTTGAATGTTGAGTCAACGTATGGTAGGGGTCAGAGCACTAATGTTCCACTGCCATAGAGTGCCTACACTAAGACAATCTAGGGAGGGTTTCCCATGCCCCCCCATTGAGTCCAGTATGTTTCTGTGCCTCTCTGCCTGTCCTTCCCATGCTGACCCAGAACTTTCTCCAAGATGTATATGAATAAATATAGTATAGTTAGAAAAGCAAAGAGGGTCAGAGTTCATTGCCTAAATGCCAAGTAAGACAATGTCAGCAGCAACAACCTGAGACGAAGAAACAAAGGCTGGCCTCCGATTGCATCCAGGAGATGCTCTTTAGAGAAAGTCTAAGAATATAGATCCTCTTCCCACACAAAGAAATCAAGGAAGGAAAGGAGAATGAAATA
Source organism: Microtus ochrogaster (assembly GCF_000317375.1). Taxonomy (NCBI): domain Eukaryota; kingdom Metazoa; phylum Chordata; class Mammalia; order Rodentia; family Cricetidae; genus Microtus; species Microtus ochrogaster. Next base: position 96,144 of record NW_004949226.1, on the reverse strand, counting down.
AAGCTAAGGTCTGTGAAGGAAAACTTTGAGATGGGTACCCTAGTTGTCTTCCTTTTCCTGTGCTCTACCTGCCCCCTCTCGGCTTACCATCATCCACTCCCTTTTCCTTCTTCTTCTCTGACTCCATGCTATATTCAGTACCAATATATTAAAATCTAAACTCTAGAAGTAGAGCCCTTCACTAGGAGCCAATCACTCTTCCTATAATCACCATCCCATCTCTGTTTGCTTCCTCCACAAGCATTCTCCTGCCTGTCCACCAGACCTTCCTCACTCCCTAAATGACTGTTTTTTCCACATTCTACATGTTGGATTGTCCATTAATCTTGTGGAGTGTACACTACAGAGTCCCTACCTTCCAGTCCTTCTTCCAAAGCCCTGTTGTTCCCATTACCTTATTCTTTTAAAGCAGAGCTTATCTCTGTAATTTCTGTTTGGGTTTATTCTCTTTTTGTTCCTTTGAACTTCTACTCTCTCTCTTACCATAAAATCCAAGGTTCTAGTCTTAGTTCTCCTGTCTCGCTGCCTGCGAGTATTAGATTTATATTAGATGCATCTGCTACCCTTCTGATTTGCTAGTCTGCCAAGTGAATTATTATAAACAAATCACTTAAACAACACAAATTTTCACAGTTCTCAAAATGAAAGGTCTCAAGTTGAAGTGCTGGCATATGTCTGCAGGCTCTGAGGAAGAATCTGCTAGAAGCTTCTGTCCTACTATTTGGCATTCTAGGTTTTTTAGTCTTCTATATTTGTGCCTCAAATCTCTTCCTCTGTCTTCCTTTACATGTACATGGCCAAATTTTCTGATTCTTGTGAGGATACCAGTTGTATTGGAATTAGATTCATTATGACCAACCTATACTGGATTCCAATCTGTAAAGATTAAATTTCCAAATAAGTTCATTTCCAATTTCCAGGTTGTACAGGGAATGCTCTTCAATCCATCATGACACCTAAATGAACTGTTTCCTACAACTTGAGAATTAGTCTTTTAATTGACCCAATATCCTACCAAACTCAAGTGAAAAAAAAGCCCTCAATTCATCAAAAGTGTCTCTCTCTTTTTTTCAGTCACGAAAGTCCTTTACATCTTCCTCACTCAGATCTCTATTCCACCATGATGAAACCAAAACCAGGCTACTCATGCTATTCTCTGGATGAGAATATCCATGTAACTGTGCCATGGACCACAGTAAGCACTACTTCACTTTAGTGTACATAATAATCCACAGGAAAACTGAGAAGTGAAGACTGGAAATGATCTGCTCACACTGACTCAGAATAATGGAACTCTTTCAATATTGTAAAATACTAAGCATGAATTATGAATTAAACTGTTAAAGTATAGCTAATTCCTTTAATTAACCATCATAGTAAAAAAAAGAAAAAAAACATTCTTGCAATGAGTTAGTAGACCAGTAACAGCTAACAGTCAATTGCCTCTCAGAACTGTAAGAGTGTCTTCAATACTGTGTTTTAGAGGAATGATAGCCACTTATTCAGGTATTCAAATAATTATGTTAATCAAAATAAGGCAGACTTGGAAATTAAAGGCGTTCTTGAAAACACAGATTGATGTGAGCATTTCAAGAAAGGACTATCACAATGCACACAGTATTAAACTATTTCCAAGGACTGTGTAGTACTTTGCAGATAATATGGTATAATTGCATGTTTAGAAAAATAAATATTAAGAGGCTGACAGCAGGAGAGACTCGCTTTTGGTCACTGGGTTATGTTGTACCCTGCAATTGAAAATCCTCTTGGAAACAAAGTGAATTTGGATGGCTGTGGTAATTTTCTAAACATTTTGTCGATTTCCAAGTAGTCATACATTTCCCAAGTCTGTTTTGGAAAAAGAAATTAAAAATATCTATAAAATTCTTGAAATGTTTTTTCTGTTGTTTTTAAAAGAAGCATTCAACTTGTTAAACAAGGAGAAAAACATAACTACTTGCTTATTATATCTCTTAAAATCAATGTTTATTCTGCCTGAGCAAACTGTTTAGTGTGGTGAGTTACTTAAAACAATCTAACAATATTCTAAAATATTTTTCTTTCTCCTATAACAACAGAGGGGACAACTCTCAAAAGAAAACTGGAAATATCTAGTTGTATGGCCGAGTTTTAGTTCAAAATAGTTTGGCTCTTAGCTCTGTGGTTGAATAGGTATCCCTTATGAAGCATTCTATATCTAAGCAATAATCATCCACACTATTACACAGTTACAGAGCCATTCATTGCTCACCAGATTAAAAGTGGATTATTTACTTAGGTAATTAGAATGGGCTGTGGACCCACTAAAGATTACTTTCAAATGGGCCGTGGAAAGACACCATTTCCCGTCACTCACTTAGAAATTACTCCTTCAATTCTCTTAGACACTTGCCAGTTGGTTTTACTAAAAGGTAGCTCAAACACAAGAAATAGGTTTTGAATATAATTTTAAGACATAAAGAAGAATTGCAGCATTGATTTTACAATGAACAAATTGCACTGGGCTTCCAAATTCTGTTTTTTGTAGTCTGAACATACTACAAAAGTATGAAGCAAGGGGTAGGCATATGGCAAAGGCCACCTTTCTCCGATACAAAAAGTTATTAAATCTACTGGAGTTGGCTAAAGGAAGCCATAATTACTTTCAAATGGAAAATAGCCACAAATTTCCTTTCTCTTGCCTTACACATCATTTTCTTATCCCAAGTTACATATTTTCAACTTCATCACACACCAGAATGTCAGGTCAAACCCCTACCCTAAGCATATTAAAATTCTTTCCTACCCCTGAACCTGTGGCACAAACAAGACTACTATTTCAATATCGTGATTATTTTGTAATTGGCTCGTGAATTTCCTATCTGCTGTTTTTCAGTGTCAACATGAACCACTGTAAGCACTTATGTTGCATATTTTAGCTATCTTCGAGAAACAGCTAAGGCTATTTGTCTTGATTAATATTTCCACTGAGCAACACTAGCATTTCTCTGCTAATTCTGAAGTGTCAGCCCTATCAAAATGAAACATCGAGAAGATAAAGGAACATGACCCAGTTTCCCCAGCCCAGATCTTCAGGCCATTTACCCCACAGCTTCCTTTTCCTCTCCACAATATGCAAAAATATCTAACAGCGATGTTCTTCCTTTATTTAATTATTTAAAATTCTGTATATATGTTTAATAGGAACATTCGTTTGTTCACCTAAAGTCAGAGGAGGTGCCATAGCTCCTGGAGCTCAAGATACAGGTGGTTGTGAGCCATCTGATACAAGTGTTCTTAACCACTGATAAATCTCATTAGCCCTATGAAAAATGATTAAGATTACATGCACAAAGCTATCTTTTACCGCATGTTGTAGCTTATGTTTGTGATCTCAGAACTTGAGAGACTGAAGGCAGGAGGGTTACCATAAAGTTGAGACCAGGATTGGATATGTAAATTCTAGGCAAGCCTGGGCTACAAATAAGAGACCTTGTCTGGAGATCAGGATGGAAAATCCTCAATAAAATAAAAATAAATCTACCACATAACCCAACTATACCACTCTTTGGCAACATGACATAGTTATTCTACTCCTTCACATATACCCAAAGGACTCAACATCTTACTCCACTGATGCCTGCCCAGCAATGTTCATTGCTGCCTTATTCACAATACGTAGAAAAATTGAAAACAACTAAATGTTCATCAAAAATGAATGGATAATAAAAAAAATGTGGTACATATATGTGGAATGATATTCAGCCACAAGAAAAAAGTGAAATAAATATAGAAGAGATTATGTTGAGTGAGAATCAGAGAGTCAAATGCCATGTGTTCTCTTTTATCTATGACTCCTAGCTCCAAATCTTCAGATGTGAGTATACAAGATGAAGTAAGCACAGAAACCAGGAAAGTAAAAAGGGACCATCAAAGGTGCTTGAGAGTGGAATAAAACATGCATGCCTGGCCATGGATCAACCTACTTCCTCCAAGGAGGGAATAACCCAGGATTGGTAATGTATATTTTCCCCTTTCTTGCTCTCCTCAAACAAATTGATTCATTAATGGCAGAAGTTATGGCTTTTGACAATCCATTTTTTGAAAAAGCTTGGCATGATATAAAAAGGCTATTTAATCCCTCCTGAATGCTTACAAATGCATTAATTGGCAGGGTGGCATTGTCAATCCTTATTCTCTTTGAGTGTCTCCTGTAGCAGATGCCACAGCAGCAGAGAGCAACTCAGGTGACTCTTCAGGTGGTAATGGCTCTTAGACATCCTTTTTGCAGTCCTCTGCAGGAAGTTAAGTTATGCATGTCTGGTTATCTGAAATTCAAAATGTTGCTTCTTAGTCCCCCAACCCTGGCAGCTCTCCAGGAATTAATGCTTTTGGAGGGCTAGTAGTCAATGATGGGTAAGAGCCTAAGACAGGCACAGTCCAGTTGCTGAGCCCTCGTGAGGCAGGGTCAACAAAGCCTGAGCAAAGAACCCTGGCTCCCACTGAGAGCCCATGTAATAAATAAAAATGGATAAATCTGCATCATAGCTCCTCTACCTATGACTCAGAACACAACACAGATGGAAGAGCAGACAGATTGTTAGAGATAGAATACCAGGAAGAGTGACTGCCTCTCTTAGAAATGGCTGAAAAAACAAGACATCAATCATGATATGCTAACATGGAAGGGAAAGGAGATCTTTCATGTTCCCACCCTGAGAAAGAGAACTACAGGTAACTAATGATTGCTGAGAGGAGGAGAATTAATATCTCCCAGGGATGAGCCTGCTGATTGGTTATCTAACTCAAAGTGGTCAACCTTGAAACCTTATACACATTTAGGTTGTAGTTTTATGTTTGTCCATATCTACAACAATAGTAATCCAAGGGTCTCTTAATTTGAGAGTGGAGGGACTTGGAAAAGGGTTGGAGGAAGAGCACATGAGAGAAAAAAAAGGGGGGGGAAGGGATATAATAATATTTTATTAAAAATGTAGAATAAATGGGAAAAAACATCAGTGTATTTTTAGTTTAAAATATCCAAAAACAAAATTCCAGAATTAAAGCAAATCATAAAACATTTCTGTAAAATGCACTTTATGGAAAATTCATATTTCCTTGTAAAGATTTCATCAATCTATAAGTTTGTATCATTTGGGGGGATTTGATGGTATAAATATTCTAACATTGATCCTTAGCCCTAATCCCATAGACAGCAACACAGAGAATGAAATATCAATTGCACTACCTAAAAAATGTGAGGGTATTTCCAGTTTATTTTTATTTTGATTTCTGATACTTCCATTCTTTATAAAGAGGCTAGGACAATGCATGTGATGATCTAAGTAGCAAGCACTTTAACTCACTTTTATTCACACGGTTACTTTAAGACCCAGAGCAAGAACCACACAGAAACTTACATTCACCTTTCTTTCTAGTGATTCCTAAACAAATCCTCTGCTACCTTCAGCTGACAGGAAGAATCCAGTCTTGGAGGTATAGTCATCGCATAGCTGTGTGCCTCACCCAACCTTCAGTTGATGCCAGTTTCATTTCTGATCTGTCAAGTGTTCTCTGAACTGACAGAGAAATGCTTCTGTTAATATAATCCAATGGATCTTTTCCATCTCCAAAGTCTATAACCTAAAATTAGCCTACTTCTGGCTTTAAATTCCCACACTTTAGCTCTTTCCTCTTAAGCTGGCTCCTTTCTGGATAACCAAAGATTGCCAAACCCAAATTAGGAATATTTCTGGATTGCACTGGTTCTGAGCCACTGGTTGTCACCTTAGTTCCCCCTTCACTTCTGTAAACTCCTCCAGGTAAGAACATTCAGAAAGTGCTTGGATTCATTCTGTTTTCATATTTTGTTAAACATTTTCCCAAGTCTAACCCTCACAATATGTTTAATCACATAAACTCCACAGGAAAATACTGCCTCTCCAAGAACCATCATTAATCAAACAAGAATCTTAGGACCAGGTACAGGATGCATCCTTAGAAAGTGTTGGTCACAATCAAATCACAGAAAGTCACAACAGTCACAGAAAGCCCCAAGTAGAAACAACAATCCCTCAGACACTGGAGATGAAACTATAGCTGGCAGGCAAGGGATCTCAGATTGGACAATTTCAGCAGAATGTGGAGTCACACACAAAAATCTCCCTCAGCAAGAACTTAACAAGTTGACTTGTTGGAACTACTAATATTTGCTTCCTTCCCCACAACTGTAGAAACTATTACAAAGACATTGAATGAGATGGATAAACCACATTAATCTCAGCTAAGAGGAAATGCTGAGTTCATATAGTATATTTCATTTTAATTAAATACTTTAATTTATAATTTGTACTCCAATCATTTAGTTGCTTTATTTTAGCATACATCTCAAATAAATAGGCTTTTAAGGCTGTCAAAAAAAAAGTGTTGGTCAGAGAAGTCCAGTCCCATCCCCCAAATAACACAAGCTATTTTCATATCTCCTGATTGCCCATCACAGGTAGAAGATAATAATCGGCTGCCTCACGCCTTTAATTCCAGCACCTGGGAGGCAGAGGCCAACTGTTTTCTGTTTGAGAATGCCCTGGTCTACGACCACCAGAGTTCCATGACCACCAGAGCTACATGGTAAGATGCTGTCTAAAAAAAAAAAAAAAAAAAAAAACCAACAACAAACACAAAAATAATCTATTTCTGAAAGCACCACACACCTTGGCTGCAAGGTATAGAGAAGGCTATCAGGAGCTGAGCTAGAAGCTTCCTTTCTATTGGCTAGTATTTGTAGAGTCAGGTGTGATTTATGACACTGGGGAGAAAGGCATCAATGTCTTACCCAGAGATGAACTCTACAAATTGCAATACCAACCAGCCACTCAAAAATGTGCTCACTGGTGCACTAATAGCATAACCATTAGGGAGGTAAACAATTGTTCTTGGATTAGATTTGAGGTCCAAGGCACGAGAGGACATACATGATTGGTACTGTAAATTTGATCAAAACCCCATGGCTGAGAAGATCATAGGCTCTAAGGGGAAAACTCACTACTATTGTTTTGCTAAATTGACTTAGCCCCCAAACTGCAGTCTAAAGTACTGTTGTTTACTTTATGCAAATGCTACACTCATCCTTAATTAGAGAAACTTCTCTCTGCTGAGAATGATGGTAAATGCAGAGGAGACTCCATGGCTATTCAAGATACTTAGAATAAGTCATGACTGTGTGTTCAGATCTAAAGAAGACATTTGTACTAATCCTCTATAAAGGCTCAAACTCAAGTTCCCTTCCCTCGATTCCTCCAAGTTCCCACTCCACCTCTCCTCTTCCTCAAATTTTGTCCTTCACTTTTTCCCTTCGGAAAG
>NW_004949226.1:86614-87117 GCF_000317375.1 Microtus ochrogaster | reverse complement strand
TCAACTGTGAAAATCTCCCATAATAAAAATTTCAGGCTTTGGTGAGTAACCTAGTAATTGACCATTCTCATTATATCAGTTGAAAATATGATTTGATCTTCAGCAAAAATTGCATGTACCAGTGCACACATTTATCTTTAAGAGTTGCATATACAATAAAAGGAAAAAATAAAATTGTAAAAAAAAAGGCTCAAAGAATATCCAGGGAAGAGAGGGTGGAAAGAATAAAAGATCCAGAATATAGGAAGAAGGGGTTTAAAATGCTATCTTCAGAGTTTGATGCAGCCGTTACAAATACTATGTCGCAACAGCAGTAATATAAGACTGGGCGTATAAATAACCAAGCATAAATTGAGGAAGGCTCATGTGACCCTACTTTTGCATGCTGAACTCTGACAACTAACTGATGGATGCTGGAAGAAAGGACAGTCATTGTTCAGAAGGTTCCAAAGGATGGTTCCAAACCCCAAACCACACAGACTGACTTTAGTTTAGTTTAGTCC
>NW_004949226.1:85303-86377 GCF_000317375.1 Microtus ochrogaster | reverse complement strand
ACAGAGAAACCCTGTCTCAAAAAAAAACCTTACATTAAATAATACGACAAAAACTCAATTATGTTATTATTTACTCCAGTAATCTGATTGATACATTATTTTTAATGATATATAAATATCTTGATTCCTAGTTTGCGCTCTAGAATTTTTCTCCTGAGTCTTTAGAATGGTGTGTGTGTGTGTATACATGAGAGGGCATATGTACCTGTGCATACATGAGAGCCACAGCATACGTGTAGAGATCAACAGATAACTTGCACCATTTGAGTCCTGGGATCAAACACCAATTGTCAGGATCCCACTGACCCCAAAACAGTGAGTACAGAGAAATTTATGTATGAATAATCAGAAAGTCTAATGCATCAAAGACAAAACGAGCAGCATGAAAGAGTAACTACCTTCTGCCTCTCTACACCAGTGTGGAACAAAACATCTGTCAATTTATAGAAAGAAAATAGAATCATATGATGTTTGATGTTAATCTGACATTTAAAGAACACTTGCAAAGTGTCCAGATTACCTTTGAATACATATCAGATAGTTATATACTATAATTTGAGTTTTGATGTAACTCAATAAATGTACCATATAACAAAAAAAAACTGAAAGTCTGATAAGCTCATTCTGTAATGGTGTGATAAATTAAAGTTTAATTACTATGAAATATATTTTTAAATTAGTGTTTAGAATTTGAACACATTATATGTAAATAGCCCATGAAACAAAGGAAAAAATAAGGAAACCATTACAAACTAAATAATGATTTAAAAAAATAAAAGAGGATAACTTACTTACCTGGGTAAAGCCAAAGTAATATTTAAAAGGAAATGTATTTTTATGCCTATATTTGAAAATTTTTAAGTTATAATATTATTTTATTTTGATATTTTTGAGAGAACAAGAAAACCATATAACTTCTTGATAGAGGTAAGTATTAGAAATATTTCTTGTTTTTTTTTGTTTTGTTTTTTGGTTTTTTTTTTTCTTGACAGGGTTTCTCTGTGGTTTTGGAGCCTGTCCTGGAACTAGCTCTTGTAGACCAGGCTGGTCTCGAACTCACAGAGATCCGCCTGC
>NW_004949226.1:83391-85203 GCF_000317375.1 Microtus ochrogaster | reverse complement strand
GCAAAAACGCCCCCTGATAGGAAGAAAGGGAGACCACGCGTTCTTCTTTTGGGAGATCACTTAAATACCCTGGGGAGTGGTCCTCCCTGAGGATGGGGTCAGGACCTGGCCTGCTGGGATTTGGAGTCCAGACCAGGCCTGGGGGCTGGGATAGATGAGAGGGGCTGGGGCCTAGGCTCCCAACTTGACAGTAAGAGAAAAGCATTTAATACATATTTATAGTTTTTTATTCCAAATAATTTTCTTTAATATATTTTAATTGAAATACAATTGCATCACTTTTCCTTTTTTTTTTCATTCTGTAATGCCTTCATCTTTGCTTATTGGATTATTATTGTTACACACATGTAATGTGTATGCATATGCACAAATATAGAGATGCAACCTGCTGGGTCTCTTTTTTTGTTTGTTTGTTTGTTTGTTTGTGTTCATATGTGCTCAGGGCTGATCACTCTGCATTAGAGGGTCAATAAAGGGGCTCTTCCCAAGAAGAGGCAAAGTCTCCTTCCAACAGTCACCAACCTGTAGTTCCTTGTCTAGGTGCGGGACTGTGCAAACATCTCCCCTTTCCATGTTGACATGTCCATGGGTGTTGCACTTGTTCTGCCTTGTTTGTGCAGCCACCCCTGGAAGAGACTGTTTCACATCAGATTTCCTGGTGTTCTGGTGTTCATAATCTTTTTCCCGTCAACCACGATGTTTCAGGAGCTACAGATGGAGGAGCTGTGCTGGAGATGTATCCTTTGGGACTGGGCTACTTTGTTTGTGGCTCTATGCATCGTGTCCACTTGTGGTTTATGTGATGGGCTCTGATTGCATTTACAAAACAGCTTTTTTCTTTTTAAAATTTCTATTTTATTTTTTCATATATATTTCAAACATATTCTTTTCTCTCAGCCAACTCCTCTCAGATATTCTTCAACTCTTACCCACCCAACTTCATATTCTTTCTCTCATAAAAGAAAGAACAATAAGAACAAAATCCAGACAAATAAGTTAAAATGAAGGAGGAGAAGGAAGAATGAAAAAGAAGGAGAAGAAGAAGAGGAAGGTGGAGTCGAAGGAGAAGGAGAAAAGAAAGAAGAAGAAGAAGAAGAAGAAGAAGAAGAAGAAGAAGAAGAAGAAGAAGAAGAAGAAGAAGAAGAAGGAAGAGACAATGATTCTCGTCACCGACAAGAAATGGCAGCTGTACTTATCTAAGAAATGTGACTCCTGCACAAAGAAGGTTTGTGAACTCTGTGTTTTCATTCTTAAATTCTCAAAAAATGAGAAATTCAGGGGCTTTTCACTGTATCAATGCAACACATAGTTAACTTCAAACCTAAGAGATTTGCCCTGCATTTGCCATGTTTAACACTTTTATTCCACCCTATTCTTGAAGCTTACTAAGAAAAGTAAAGCAAAGAGAGAGCATATATTGGAAAGCCAGAGGTATCATAAAGAACTTTTAATACCAGCCATAATTAAATATCATTTCACTTCCACTAGATTAGCTAAAATAAAGACAACAAAACAAGGATTACTGTGGATACTGGGCCACTAGAAGAGTCACTTAGTGTGGGAAAGGTATGAATTGATAGAACATTTGGAAAATCATTGTTATTTTCCTGTAAATACCACAATAAATGAAAACATGTGTTACCAAAAATACTTGTACGAGAACAAAAAAACTGGAATTTTCAAAATTACCAAATCTAATGTTCAGATGGCCCTCGACAGGAGGGCAGAAAATAAAATTGTAGTATATTCATAATAATAATAAAATATTATTAATTTTAAAATGCTATAATTGCTTTTTCCCCTAGCACCACT